>NC_135784.1:228684427-228984427 GCF_051106095.1 Pogona vitticeps | reverse complement strand
TACTAAATTAACACTTCATGTTATAGTAATAATGTTTACTATCTCTGACTGCCAGTAATACAGATGGGTCTGCCCCAATCACCTATAAAGCAGAGGTTGAGGTGCAGCGGAAACTGTCCAAGGTATGGGAAAATGGAATTATGGAATATCCCTGCCATTAGGATACCATATTACAGACTTGTTTCCCAAATCTGAGTAAAGTATTTTATATACCGTATTTTTCACTCCATAAGACGCACCTTTCTATAAGACGCACCAATTTTTTAGGAGAAGAAAACAGGAAAATATAATCTGTTTTCTTCGCTCCATAAGACGCACAGACTTTCCAACCCCCTGTTTTGTGGGGGAAAAGTGCGTCTTATGGTACGAAAAATACGGTATTATGCAGACTGCTTTTCTGATTATTATTACAAACCATGTGGCTTGGGACAGGATTAGACTTACAGCAGTTGAGTATGCTGTATGTAATTAGGTACTTGAAATCATGTCAGGAATTCTGTAAAGTGAGATGGGACCTTGAGTGCCTCTTCAGATTGCTTTTATTGTGGTATGATTCCATCTCTAGCTAAGCGTAAGATTATCCTATAGACTAAGAGAAATGAGACCTGTTGTTCTTGGCCTGTGTGCTGTACCTGTGATGCAACTGGTAAAGCCTTCTCACCAGATTCTTCAGTTTGGGACTTCCAGCCCTTTACAGAACCAAGATCCTTGCAGAGCAAGGACGAAAGATAGCTAGACATTTAAGGAGTCTGTATAATCATTCTGTCCTCCATCCCTTGAATATCTTTTATTGCAGAAGTCATACTGGTTAGGAACTACAGTGTTGTACATTAGCCAGTTTTGATTTATGAATCTAGTTGCAGTGAAAGATATTTGAAAGTTTTATTAAAATTCTACCTCATGATAATTTAAATATCCGGGATAGTATTTTGTACTGAAGTTTATATTGAAAGGATTAGGATAAATTGTATCGTATACATCAGGGTTCTTAATTATAATGGTGTGGGGAATTTGTGACAACTGATAAGGAATTAATTTCCAATTCAAATTCCTTTCTCTGCCTCAACCTATCAGAGCATGTTAAGGAAATATTGCTTGATACATATTCTCTGAGGCTGCAGTCAGATGTCATCCATTTCCACTTTCTTTTGCTGTCTTAATGGAAGTAATCTCAACTCTGCTGGGTTCCACAACATATTTGAGTCAAATCATTGCCCTCACTGAGAAGCAGATACTTGGAAGAAAATGGACAGCCTTTTACTCCATTATGATAATATATAGAGGCAGGAGCAAGATGTTTCTATAGATGTGAGAAATGTTTGAGCTGTAATAGAATAAGGGAACTCCTGTCACATCTCTGGTTACTTTACTCCATGGTGCCTTCCTGTGGAATATTGTATTCATTTTATTAAAAGATAAATAGATGCAGTTACTGCAGATGAAGAATATTAGTGTGGTAGTAGGATGAATGTACACTGTAAATAAATATCAGAACTGAAAGATATTTGAAAGGCAAGCAAAAAAAATGATCTTACTATTCTGACTGACCAGTGTTATTTTATTTGAGCCTTTTCAATCATGTGAGTGACAGACTCATGACCAAGTATTGTTCTCTACTTTAGTTTCTTCCCCTTTTCAAAAGGAACTGCTCACAGATTAAATACTCTGGTATAGGTCCTAAGAATAAATAACAAATAATTCTTGATTTGCTCCCTAAGTAGTGGGTGAATCTAGTAAATGGAAGAATAGCATCATAACAATTCTTGCCTTAGAATCGGCCCCACTGATACTTATAAGCACGAATCAAATTGTACTGCGAGGGAATCATATTAGGCTGTTTAAGGTCATTAGGCTGTTTAGCCTTTAGGGGAAGCCATTGGCAATAATTGGTGATTCAAGTCCGTAAATCATTTATACTCCTTAGAGGAGTAAATTGGGGGAGGGGTAATTTTCTTCCACAGACTGTTTTTTTTAACCTTATGGATTGTCATTTTGCAGGGCTTCCTAAACCTTGAGAATTATTTGGTTGGGGGATACAGAGGAAGCTGGAGAGGGGGTTGCTACCCATTCATGCTGATTTCGATAACAGCTCATAAATGGTTTTTAATTAGCATCCATTGTTCGTTGGCTCCATTTTCTAGCCTCTTAGCATTAACATTTTTTGGTTAAATATTATAAATATCCAATTTTCTTTCTGAACTTATGCTACTGTATGTTTAAATTATTAATGCAAAATCCTCTGTAAAAGATCGAATAGTGCAAATCATGCAAAGGAGAAATTTTATTTTCTTAAATATTATTGTTCAAACATTTGTAAACATGTCTGTTTTAGGTATATTTGCTGCTTACAAACAGTTAGCATGTTTATTTACTTCTTCTTCTTCTTCTTCTTCTTAATAATAATAATAATAATAATAATAATAATAATAATAATAATAATAATTGATTTGTATGGTTTTACAGTGAAGCAATATTTATTTATTTATTTATTTATTTATTTATTTATTTATTTATTTATTTACTCACTTATGGTAGGTAATCAGTGATTATATGGACAGGCTTCTACTCTGGACATACATTGTTCTGGATAGCTGACTGAGTTAAGTGCCCTGCTACATGTGCTATATTGGGCATGCTGCATTTTCCCAGAATGCTACCATAAGAAGGCACCAGTAAACCACTTTTGAGTACCTTATACTTAAAAAACTCTGGGAGGATAGCCATAAGCTGGAGGCGACTTGACGGCACATTGTGAAGGCATGTAATTGTTATGATAATATTAACCTTGAATTTTATTTCAAAGTATATGCTTTGTTTTTTAGATGTATATCTCAACCACAACAAAAAGAAATTTAACGTTTTCTAATTAGAACAAATCAACAGCATAATAATAAGATAGTATGTGCATTAGAAATAACTAAACGTTATACTCTGTTATGCCAACTGTTTCACTGCCTGCCTGCCTGCCTGTCTCTCTATCTGTCTCTCTATCTCTCTATCTCTCTCTCTCTCTCTCTATCTCTCTCTCTATCTCTCTATCTCTCTATCTCTCTATCTCTCTATCTCTCTCTCTCTCTCTCTCTCTCTCTCTCTCTCTCTCTCTCTCTCTCTCTCTCTCTCTCTATCTATCTATCTATCTATCTATCTATCTATCTATCTATCTATCTATCTATCTATCTATCTATCTATCTATCTATCTATCTATCTGAGCTGGCTAGATACCTCAGTGATTTAAGTATCTGACTGCAGAGCCAGAAGTTGGGAGTTCAGTTCCTCACTGTGCCTCATGAGTACACCCAGCCTTCAAAACTTCCTGCTACCAATATTGATAGAAAGTTGTTCTTTTTATCATGAATTTTTCACTATAAGACCAATTTTATGGTAAGACTTGGTGCAAATGGGCTGCTGTCAGAGACAATACCAACAGATAGAGGAATCCAACAGGATGCCTATTGGCACCCTTTCTTTTCAATTTCTGTATTAATAACAGTGTGCAAGAATTGAGTAACCTTCAGTCTGGGATGTCAAGCTTTCAGTCCTTTTATATGCAAATGATATTTCAATGGTCTTCACTGCATTAGTTGGCATGCAAAGACTTTTGGCTAAGCTGAACAAATTTTGTGTAAGAGAACATCTGGTTATCAATTATATCAAAGCCAAAATAGTCTTTGGAAAGAAGAGGAAAATCTACGTATGAAAGTCCATGGAACAGTTACAAAACTTTAGATATCTTGGCCTTTGCTTTAGCCCAGCTTTCATGGAGACATCATCTGAATACAGTTAACCTGAAAGCATCTCATTCTGCTCAGTCTCTTTTGCATTTTACCAGAATCCATGAGGGGAGTTTGGCTGCCCCTGTGGTTGAGATATTTGCTAAAAGAAATCCCCCCAAAACATATGAGAGATATATGGGGATATACAAAGGCCTTCACTCAAGAATTGGTTCAAAACTTCTATGATCTGTCCTAACTGTCCCCCATGGCACACCTGCTGCACACTTAAGGGCTGAAGTGGGATTAATCCCAATTGAAACAGATCCCCACATTGCACTTACTGTCTATTTGCTGAAAATGGCCTGTATGAGTGATCCTTGCCTTCCAAAAAAAAAAGGTGCTTTAAAGAACAACTTCCATCCCAAGTGTCCTGGGCAAACTCAATTAGACCCACTTTACAGAGCTGTGGGACTGATATAGGGTCATTGTACATCTTTGTGTCTAACAGAGTTAAGGAGCTCGTCAAAGGAAAAAAAATACTTTAAGTAGATGGATCTTTGTTCCATTTCACAAATGCCCTATTCTTGTTGGTATCCATTAGACATAACATCACTTGGTTCGGAGAATCATTTTGTCAGTCTAACTGCAGGACCTTTAAGAAAATTATTCACAGCTTTGCCCTTTCAGTGTATTCCATTGGCCATTTTGGGGAAGAGATATGACAGTGTCTCATTTGATCAAAGATTCTGTATTTTTGGATCAGGAGAGGTCAAATATGTTTTTCATTATTTATTAAGTTGTCCTTCAAATGAGGTCCTCAGAAGTCAATTTCATGCTAGTGTTCTTAGATCTTTTTGTGATAAACCTCTCTCCCATTTAGTTCAGCTTTGTGTGTTGCTTGTGGGCAAGAATGTAACCACTACCTATAAAGTAGCATCAAAAGTGTTAAGGAAGGAGGGAGGCTGTCACTTTATATTTATGTGTAAATACATGATGTCAGTGCCATATACGTTTTGTGTTGCTGCTATATGGTGACCTATGGTTTTAAGCAATATTTATTTATTTATTTATTTATTTATTTTATTTCTATCCCGCCTATCTGGTCATACTAGACCACTCTAGGCGGCTTACAATTGGAGCAACAATAAAATTATTAAAAACATTACAAATAGACAAAAATGGAAATCAAAGAATATAAAAGAAAAATCGTCAGGGATTATCTGTTGGGAAAGCCTGCCTATATATCAGTGTTTTCAATTGTTTCTTAAAAATGCCCAGCGAGGGAGCCGCGCGAATCTCAGGAGGTAAGTTGTCCCAGAGGCGAGGAGCCACCGCCGAGAAGGCCCGATTTCTGGTCTTTTCCTTCCGGGCCTCTCTTGGCGTCAGGCTCCTCAGCCTCACCTCCTGGCTCGCACGGGTGACACGGGTAGATCTAGGTGGGAGAAGGCGTTCCACCAAGTATTGAGGTCCTAAACCGTTTAGGGCTTTGTAAGTAAGCATCAACACTTTGAAGTCGATGCGGAATCGGATGGGCAGCCAATGCAATGCGGCCAGAGTGGGCGAGATATGTTGGTATCTTCTCAATCCACTGAGTAATCTGGCCGCAGCATTCTGCACCACCTGTAGTTTCCGCAGCAGCCTCAAAGGTAGCCCCACGTAGAGCGCATTGCAGTGGTCTAATCTTGAGATTACAAGCGCATGTACCAAAGTGTTGAGAGCCCCCACATCAAGGTAGGGTCGCAGCTGGGCTATCCGCCGAAGATGAACAAATGCGGTGCGGACCACGGACACCACCTGGGTTTCCATAGTGAGCGCCGGGTCCAGATGAATCCCCAAGCTGCGAACCCCATCCCTGGCAGGCAGGGTCACTCCCCCAAAAATGAGGGAGTTTCCCAAATCCCCAACTGTGGGAGCGCCCACCCTCAGTACCTCCGTCTTGTCCGGGTTCAGCCTCAGCCCATTCTCCTGCATCCATTCCCAAGCGGTCTCCAGGCAGCGCTGAAGGGACAGAACGGCATCACCTGTAGTTGGAGAGAAGGAGATGTAGAGCTGTGTGTCATCCGCATATTGATAGCACAGGGCTCCACACCCCCTGATGACCCCCCCCCAGCGGCCTCATATAGATGTTAAACAGCTTGTTCATTTGATTTTGAAATTAATCGAGGGGTTTGTAGTTCACTTATGCTGCCATCTTGTTTAACAGCTAAATTGGATTGAGATTTATAGCATTTTTATAGGTCTAATCAAGTAGATCATGGTTACAAAATCTTAGGCCTTTGGGGGAATCTTGAAGTGAAGAATAATGAGAATAAGCCCAGCTCAGGGGACCATTCTAATCTTAACAACAGATGGAAGAGGTTCTACTCAATTATGGCACTCTGTTTCCTGTAATTATGAGGGCTACCTAGCAAGAAGGTCTGGAAGTTGTATTGGCTGGCAGGTCATCTTAGACTTGGATTTAGTTCTCATGTTATGCCAAGGCTATTTTCTGTTGTAATCAGTAAAGCTGTGCCCATTTCTTTACCCTTCTTTTCAACAGAACGCCAGTGTGTGGTATTCTGTTAAAAAGAGAAGCTTAGGACAAGCTATCTGAGTTGAACATTGTAACAACCTCCTTCTCTATTTCACCAAGGAGGCCTGTTACACTACATCAACACTCTCTCACACTTCAGGTAGACTGCCACCAACCATTCCCTATAATGAGTCACACAGACAGGAATGGATTTCAAAAACAAAAGAACTAAAATTTATTGAGTGGTACACACTTGGATTGGTAAACAAATAAAACAAGAGACTATTTAAATCAAGGCACTAGCATAAACAGTGTCGGGATCTGCAAGATGAGAGGAAGTAGGGGTCTTGCAGATGAAGCCTCAGGGCAGGGATCTTTCTCCTCAACCAGCAAGGAGAAAGGAAAAGAGACACGGGACACTCAGAGTGTGGTTTTCAGGATGGGATCCGGATGAATACAGAACAGCCTGCCGTGAGGCCCCTGTTCAGTGGGAGTTCTTCTTTCTCGATCCGGCCTCCCCTCAGTTTATTGTATCCCCTACCTTTGAACAAGTTAATCAATACAGAGGTAACTAATTTCTTGAATACACAACAGAATAACCAGAGTTAGAGACAGCTAATTTCCTTGAATACAAAGGCATCAGTAAACCTAGTGGTTGGTAAACAGACAGGCTGGTAAACAGACAGTTAATAGTAAACAGACACAGATAATGGTCAACAGATAATTTCCTGAGTACATAGACAAGTTAGACAAGTTCTTGAATACACAACAGTGTAGAGACTGTAACTACATTATCCAGAGACAATAGACAGCAGGTCAATGATTTATCCGTTACTGGAAGTTAGCAGTTATGTACGTGTCTTGCAGCTAGGGCATGATGTCTGCTACTAGCATACAGATATATACATTTATATACATTTATAATATTCATTTGCTACTGCCATAGATATATACATTTTAAAGGCATACAATTTCCCCACATCCCAACCGTTTTTTATTTATTTTGTTGAAGACAATGGCTGTTGTAAACTCCTGAAAATTCCGAATCCAGGTATGATATGAAGTCAGGCTCATCTTCAGCAGAGGGCTGAATAGCATGTTCCAGGCTACTGCAATAAGCATTCAAATAGCCAAACCTGCTTCCTTGTTGCACTGAGAGCCAAAACTCTTTCTTTACAACTTTAAAACATTGTTCTGATGAAATAAACCTGGAATCTTGGCAAGAGAATTAGATGGCATATTCTGATGACATCAACATTACAGTGTAGATTAAAGAAAACACAATATTGGATAGCTAAACTCACAATTACAAGAAGATATGCATAACAAGAGTAATAACAATTTTCAGGAAAAGAAAGCATATTGAAAACATATTATTCAAATATATAAGCACAACATACTGCTAAGAGGCAAAAGCAAAAAACTTTAAGGTATACAGATTTTTTAGCATAGAAATATGTGACACAGACAACTTCCCCACTGAAGACACACACACCATGAATCTCTTGTATGACACTTGACTGGAGAGATACATATAGAGCTTGGCAAAAGAACAGCAATTTATTTTGAGGGATGAGTAGTAAAGAATGATGCTGGTATGCATCTGCCTGGCTCTGGGGTAAAGTTCTTAAACTGTACAACTGACTGAATTTTAAAAAGTTGCCTGCTAGTGCCCTTAAATTTCCCCTGGACTGAAAATATGTTTCTACAGGCAAGCATATCAGATGTATCAGCATCACAGCGTACAAAATTGCCTACTGTGGGGCCTACTTGTAGGGAATAATATGCTTCTCTGTCTCAGGGATAAACAGACAAAGTTTTCATATTACATTAGAAAATAATTTTCAAGGAAAACTGTGACATGTAAAAGAATAAACATACTGTACAGTGTCTACAACAAAATTAAATTCATATTAGGAAAAACTCAAAGGCTAAAACTGCAGTTAATTCTGAGCATAAAACTAAGAATTGCTTCTCTAAAATTCAATACTTTAAGATCTGGCTAACAGAAGAAACACATGTCATGCACTCTTATACTGCAGAAAGAAAAACATACATTTTTGACAATTTACAGCATTTGGAACAAACATTTTCTCAGGGATGTGACACTGTTACTCCTGGAAGGCAGAGACAGGAATGCAGGCTTGTATGAAGTCCCATATGCTCACAGCAATGCAAAGTATGATAGGATTTGTAGTTCTAAGAACATGGAACCTAGAGTGTGCAGGACATCATTTGGATCCTTTCAAGTGGCTTGAGTGTAAACAATGCTTTCTCCAAATTGGAAGGTGATGGGGGAAAACTTTCTGGTTCGCCTCCTCCCACCCCAATATGCAGCATTAGTCTCTCTACTGTCCAGGTGGGAGGCATTCTTTGGTGATCTATATAATTGCCATGTCCGGCTGAGTAGGACTTTTCATTCAAACAGGATTAGCATATGGAAAAAGCAGTTCAAAACAAGCTTCATGTTGGTGTGTAACAGTTACCCCCCTTAGATTCTCTTCCTTCTCCCCTTCTTTATATGATCCATCAAATGCTTGTAGAGCTGCTTTTGTACCCCAGCCCATGATCACAGAAATCTGGGCCTGGGTCCCAATTCCACGAGATATCATGCAACTTTGGCTGAACAGGCAGAGACACTGAGGTAGCTGCTTCTTCTTTCAGATCAGCAAGGAAGGGAGTCAGGCATGCAGTTTGATTTGCTGATTGGAATGCATTTATAGCTACTTCTGCTGCTTGAGTTAGAGCTGTTGTCATGATGCGTTGCTGAACAGCAGTAGCAAATGCAGCTCCTCCCATAAACATTAGAGGACTATCAGGGGATGCACCAGCATTAATTTTTGCTCGCTTAAATGCTAAATCTTGCCATTCTGGAAGGCAAGTGAGTCCTTCTGCTGGTGGAAAGGAATCTTCTATCAAGGCCTTGCAGTCATTAAGCCATGGGGCAGATAAAGAGTCCATCCCATTGTCCTGGTTACTGCTTTGCAGTTTGCGGATGCCTTGAGATGGGGGCAGTTCACAACTAGTAGAAACAGCTGGCACATCTCTCTGTGCTTCTGCTGCTCCCTCAGTGACAGGAGGGGCAGAAATGACACCAGTTTCTGCACAAGCACCTGTTGTATCCATTGAAGGATGGTTATCAATTTCAGTTGCCTGAGATGGCAGTGCTTTTAATTCATCAGGCTGGTCAGAATGAGACGAAGGGTGCAGCAGGGAAGCCAAAGAGGCTGAAGGGAGGGGAGGCAGAATTTGAGGGAGTTGTTTGACTAGATTAGCCTCGAATTCTGGATCGAAAAAGATGTTACGTGTGTCTTGAAGGCAAGTACACACTACAAATTGTTCTTGAAGATTGGATAAAGAAGTTCCCATGTTGCTAAAGGTGTAGGTTCTAGGTGTCTTACTTGACAAATTCCACTCACCCGAGGGATCCTTGCGGATGATTGACGCGTCTTGGGGCCTGTGCCAGGCGAGATGAGTGCGAATTGTCGAAAGTTGACCTCAGTCCTACTCATCGGGATCCAGAGGATGCATGCGCGCGCTGTAGCCCTTCCATACCGGGCGTGATGAGTAGGATGATAGGTGAATTACCTCAGAGAGGGCACCATTTTGTCGGGATCTGCAAGATGAGAGGAAGTGGGGGTCTTGCAGATGAAGCCTCAGGGCAGGGATCTTTCTCCTCAACCAGCAAGGAGAAAGGAAAAGAGACACGGGACACTCAGAGTGTGGTTTTCAGGATGGGATCCGGATGAATACAGAACAGCCTGCCGTGAGGCCCCTGTTCAGTGGGAGTTCTTCTTTCTCGATCCGGCCTCCCCTCAGTTTATTGTATCCCCTACCTTTGAACAAGTTAATCAATACAGAGGTAACTAATTTCTTGAATACACAACAGAATAACCAGAGTTAGAGACAGCTAATTTCCTTGAATACAAAGGCATCAGTAAACCTAGTGGTTGGTAAACAGACAGGCTGGTAAACAGACAGTTAATAGTAAACAGACACAGATAATGGTCAACAGATAATTTCCTGAGTACATAGACAAGTTAGACAAGTTCTTGAATACACAACAGTGTAGAGACTGTAACTACATTATCCAGAGACAATAGACAGCAGGTCAATGATTTATCCGTTACTGGAAGTTAGCAGTTATGTACGTGTCTTGCAGCTAGGGCATGATGTCTGCTACTAGCATACAGATATATACATTTATATACATTTATAATATTCATTTGCTACTGCCATAGATATATACATTTTAAAGGCATACAATTTCCCCACAAAACAGACTCTAAATGTTTGTTCATACAGAACACAGAGCTCACACAGAACTCCACAAAACTCAATCCAGAACTGCTCCAGCAGAACTTAAAACAGAACTCCTTCATGACACACTTTCCCCAATATATATCCATCCCAGCTCCACCCACTGATGTCCCGCCTTCCTCCCACTATTGGATGTTAAACTCCCTCCAAAACCTTGAAGGACAGGAGACATCATAGATGGCTGTAACACCTCCCCCCTTATATGTTGTTTTTGCGGGGGAAAGCTAAATTGCTTTTCTCCCAAAAACAACCAGGAGCAAAATCAACAGGTTAACATTGCAATACAAACATACTTACTTCCATAAATCACTTATTATTACAAAACATAAAAAACACATTACCAGCTTACCTCTATTTCAATTCACTTACCAAGACTATGCAACCTATATTTAAGTTATTCATTTCATATGCAAACACATAACAACATTTTAAACAACACATGTTTAGAAACATTTCAACCATTTTTGCCAGGTTGCACAGTCCATTGTCCATCCGGTGTCTTCATTCTTCTGGTCTTCGGGATAAGGCGTCAGCCACACAGTTCGCTGTCCCTTTGACGACCTTAACCTCAAAGTCGAACTCCTGCAACATCAGAGCCCACCTCATCAGTTTGCTGTTGTGGGTTTTCATTGTCTTTAACCAACTCAGTGGGGAGTGATCAGTGCAAAGAACAAAATGTCTTCCCCAGATGTAAGGCGATAATTTCCGAACTGCAAAAACAGTAGCAAGACACTCCTTTTCCACGGTCGCCAAGTGTCTCTCTCCTTTCTGCAGCCTTTTGCTAAGGTAGGACACTGGATGATGGTCTCCGATGTCATCTGCTTGGCACAAGACAGCTCCTACCCCGGCATTGGATGCGTCGGTGTACACGATGAACTCCCAGTCGAAGTCTGGAGCACGCAGCACTGGATGGTTGATTAGCGCCTCCTTCAACTTCTGGAACGCCTCCTCACAGTCGCTGGTCCACGGGATGCGGTCATCGGTTTTCTTCCTTGTCAGCTCGGTCAGCGGTGCCGCCATCTCGCTGAACCTAGGAATAAATTTCCTATAGTAGCCTATCAGACCAAGGAATGATCTGACTCTTTTCTTTGTATTGGCTCTAGGCCAATCACGTATAGCCTCTACCTTTGCTTCTAGGGGCTTGATTACTCCTCCCCCTACAACATGACCCAAATACTTGATCTCTGGGCTACCCAGCTGGCACTTGTTTGCTTTCACTGTCAGCCCTACTGCACCTAACCTCTGCAGTACTACTTCTAGGTGTCTTAGGTGATCTTCCCAGGTGTTGCTGAAGACCCCTATGTCATCGATATAGGCTACTGTAAACTCGCTAAGCCCTTCTAAGGTTTGGTCCATCAGCCTTTGGAATGTAGCTGGTGAATTCCTGAGGCCAAAACTAAGGACACGGAACTCAAACAATCCAAAAGGGCTGCAAAAAGCGGTCTTCTCTTGATCCCTAGGATCAATCTTCACCTGCCAAAACCCTTTAACCAGGTCTAATGAAGAGATATAGCGACAACCCCCTATGGTCTCAATCAGGTTGTCCAGCCGGGGCATTGGGTAGGCATCAGTTTTGGTCCCCAGGTTCAGCTTCCTATAGTCAACACAAAACCTGACACTCCCATCCGGTTTATCTATCAAAACTATTGGAGCGGACCAAGGGCTTGAAGATGGAACTATAATCTTCTCTTTGAGCATCTCATCCAGCTCCTTACGCACTTTGTCCCTATAGGGTCCCGTCACCCTGTATGGGGATACTGCCTGCGGGGGTGCATTTCCAGTATCAATCCTATGCATCACTCCCTTAGCCTCCCCAGGTTTATTTGAAAAGACTTTATAGTATTTGGTGATTAACGATCTCAGTTCTCTCTGCTGATCCAGGGTGAGTGCAGGGCTGATCTTCACCTCTTCTGGGTTGTATTTAACTTCACCCCTCCCTTCCCAGAAAGGCAAGTCATGCTCCTCCCTATCAGCTGCTTTCATGGCAAATAAAACTCTCTGTTTCTCCCTATAGTAAGGTTTCAAAGAGTTAACATGCACCACCCTCCTGCCTTGGTGTTCCTCATTCTCTATAATGTAGTTCAGGTCATTCATTTTTGAGATGACCCTATATGGTCCTGCCCAATTTAATTGTAACTTGTTCCCTTTGAGAGGCTTTAACCACAACACCTCCTCTCCAGGGCTAAAGTGTCTTTCTCTCGCCTTTTTGTCGTACCAGGCTTTCTGTCTAGCTTTCTGAGTATGAAGATTTTCTGAAGCTAGCTCTAAGTTCCTTTTCAGGTCATTCATCAGTGTGTCTATGTAGGTAACTACATCCTGGGGATCATCCTCTATGATCTGTTCCCAATTCTGTTTGATTAACTCAAGTGGTCCCTTCACTTTCCTCCCAAACAGAAGTTCAAATGGGCTAAAACCAGTACTGGCTTGTGGTACAGATCTGTACGCGAATAACAGTGACTGCAATTTCTGATCCCAATTGTTTGGATTCTCTGCTAAGTAAGCCCTGATCATTCTCATCAGGGTCCCATTAAACTTTTCAGTTAACCCATTACTTTGCGGATGATAGGCGGTGGTTTCTGTATGCCTGACCCCACAGATTTGCCATAGACGTTTCATGAGCTTTGAGGTAAACGTTGTTCCTAAATCTGTAATTATTTCTGAAGCAAATCCCATCCTTGACATATAATTTACTAGGGCATCAGCTACTGTGTTGGTCTCTATGTTACTCAAGGGAATAGCTTCTGGATACCTCGTGGCATGGTCCACAATAGTGAGAATAAATCTGTTCCCCCTCTTTGTGGCCTTGGGCAATGGCCCTACAATGTCCACACCTGTGCACTTAAATGGAGTTGAGATCACGGGTAAAGGGCATAACTTTGCTTTGGTTCTGTCGCGGTTATTTCCCTGTCTCTGACAAACATCGCATCTTCTGCAGAACTCTTTAATTTGCTTCCCTATTTCAGGCCAATAAAAATTCTGTATGATCCTATGCTTAGTCTTGTTTACTCCTAAGTGTGCAGCAAATAGGTCAGCGTGTCCCCTCTCCAAGATCATCTGGCGATATTTTGCTGGCACCACTATCTGTCTTCTAATCCCATCTCCCCCTTTTGAGATATTCATCAGTGTCTTCCTGTACAATATTCCCTGTTTGATGTGGAACCTCTCTGGAGTTTCAGGTGATAACTGTGCTTCTGTCACCTTCTCAAAGCAATTTTTAAGTGTAATATCTTCTTTCTGTTCATTTGAAAAGGTACTGCTCTTGGGCAAATCAATTGTAACTGCTGCTGCCCCTTGTCTACCCTCATTTGCTTTCTCCTCATTCACCTCAGCAACTCCCCTGTCTGTCTCTGTGGTGTCTTGGGAACGTGTAAGAACTAACACCCTCTTAACATGTTCAGCCAGGTCAGTCCCCATGAGCACGGCTGCCGGCACCTCCGATGAAATTCCGACCCGCCAATTACCCGTCCAGCCTTTATAACGCACTAATATTTCAGCCATTGGCAGGGTAATCAACTCTTCTCCTATACCTTTAATCTTCAGGGTTTCATGGGGGAGTATACACTCCGTAGGAATAATATCCGGATGACACAAAGTCACCTGAGAACAGGTGTCCCTTAAGGCCAGATATTCATGATCTAAAATCCCAATCTGATCTCCAGCTGTCTCAAAAAGTTGGGAATTAGTCCTAACCAGAAGACAATGTTTGATTTCAGCTACGGGGCCATCTTCCTCAGAGCAGCCCTCAGCGGATGTATCAAGTTTTGCTGGGGATGCTATGGCAACAGTCTCTTTCAGAGGAGAAGCTCCCTTATCCCTTTGTACACAATACACAGCTTTTGGCTTATTTCCACTCAAATTTTGAGGCAAATTTCCCTTTATGTGTTTTAGTTTATCACAGTTTGAGATTACATGCCCCTTTTCTTGGCAAAAATAACATTTTCGGTTATTCACAGCATATTTATCATCAAATTTTACTTTTCTCTCCAAAACTTGAGATCTCTGCTGCTTTTGTTCAGAGGACTTCCCTTCAACCTGGCCACCTCCACACTGCTGGCTCTTAACCTGTCCCTGAGAGAATCTACCATAACTTTCCCCTGCCTTCTTCCCATATTTTCCCTCAGAATATATGGGCTTTCTGATCTGGGTTATAAAATCAGCAATTTCTGAGGCTTCTTTAAGGGTTTTCGGCTTCTTTTCTTTAACTTGAAATTTTAAGTCCCCATGTAGGATAGAATAAAACTGTTCTAAAGCTAAAAGATCCTTCAATTGCTGGTATGTCTCTACCCCCTCCTGAGACAACCATTTATCCAAATATCTAACCAAGTTGGCACCCAACTGTGTAAAGGTTTCATCAGGTTTCCTGGTGAGAGATCTGAACTTCTGTCTCAGCTGTTCAGCGTTGATGCCATGACGGGCAAACACAAGCTTTTTAAATTCTGGGTAATTTTTTAATAATTCGACTGGCATCTCAGCATAGACTTCCGCCAGGCTACCACTAATTAGTGACCTCACAATGGTCATTTTTTCCGACTCTTCCACGGAGAAATCTATAAATGTTCTATCCAGCAGAGAAAAGAAAACCTCAGGACAATCTCCCTTTTTATAGACTGGGAATTTCTTCAGGTCAGCCTTTGACAGGCGTCCCTCAGAACCATCTGGACTCAAGTTATTATTGTTATTTCGATTCAACAACTCAAGTTTTCTGATCTCATATGCCATCTTTTCTTTTTCCAGAACAATTTTCTCACTCTCTGTTTGTCTTTGCCTTTCTCTCTCTCTCTCCTCCACTTGTCTCTGACTCTCTCTTTCCCTTAAGTCTAATTCCCTCATCCTAAGTTCATGTTGATACGCTAAGTGCATTTTCCTATATTCTGCTGTCTGTTCACCACCAATATCCCCTTGCACAGAGCCAAAATCATCCTCAGACCCATTATCCACTAGTGTTGGGTCTTCCTGGTCCCCCATTTCCACAACCTGACTGCGGGTTAGAGGCATAATTTTCCCTCAGGCTTCTGTTCCAACTTACAGGCCTTGATTTTAAAAGGTACACTTTTTTCCTGTCAGTGGGTCTGTTCTACAGTTACTGCTCTACCAGCACTGGCAAGCTAGCTACTGTTGCCAGGCTTCAGCCTCCAGCTAGGCCTCTTAATAAACAGAGTAAAATTTCTTTTTCTCTGTCTGTGGTATCAATCGTAAAATATACAGCTCTGCCTCTCTTTTTAAGGCTTGCTGTCCAAAATGGAAAGTTCCCTCAGCGTAGCTGTCTCCTGGCTTCTGCTCTGCCCCCTCAGAGTTACACAAACTCAGGACAGGCCAGCCACACCACAGCCTCTGCCCTTTTGGGATGCTTTTCCCGCCAAAATGTCTCCTCAGAGCTTCCCTATATTTAGTCCCCAGTCTGAGTTTCAGCGCGCCTCTACTAGACGTTCTCCCCGTGAGACACATCCTAGAAGGTAACCCACATCTTCACTCAGACTTCCCTGACTAAAACCCCTGCTCTGGGCACAACACAGCCAAGGCTTCACTGGATCTTTTCGAATCCCACAACGCTGGCACCACTTTATCATGTAACAACCTCCTTCTCTATTTCACCAAGGAGGCCTGTTACACTACATCAACACTCTCTCACACTTCAGGTAGACTGCCACCAACCATTCCCTATAATGAGTCACACAGACAGGAATGGATTTCAAAAACAAAAGAACTAAAATTTATTGAGTGGTACACACTTGGATTGGTAAACAAATAAAACAAGAGACTATTTAAATCAAGGCACTAGCATAAACAGACTCTAAATGTTTGTTCATACAGAACACAGAGCTCACACAGAACTCCACAAAACTCAATCCAGAACTGCTCCAGCAGAACTTAAAACAGAACTCCTTCATGACACACTTTCCCCAATATATATCCATCCCAGCTCCACCCACTGATGTCCCGCCTTCCTCCCACTATTGGATGTTAAACTCCCTCCAAAACCTTGAAGGACAGGAGACATCATAGCTGGCTGTAACAAACATTATTCCATAAAGAGACTTGCAGCCAAAACAAAACAGAGTCAGAGGGATAGCTGTGAAGAAACTAGAAAAGATCCTCAAAAATAAAGATGTGTTGCATAAGAAAACTAACAGGAAAAAAAAATTAAGTGAGATGAGATTTACAGGTAACTATGAGAAAAGCAAATACAGTGGTGCCTCGCTTAGCGATGTTAATTCGTTCCAAAAAAATCGCTGCTAAGCGATTTCATCGCTAAGCGAAACACGGCTTCCCATTGAAATGCATTGAAAACTGGACAATCCGTTCCAATAGGAACGAATTGCCATCCTTAAGCGAAAATCACCATAGGAAACATCGCTAAGCGAAACGCGGTTCCCCAATTGAAATGCATTGAAACCTATTCAATGCATCTCAGTGGGAAAAAAATAGAACAACAAATTAAAAGAGTCAGAACAAAGTCAAATTTGGTTAACAACAGGTTTATTAAGTGCACTTTATGATTTCAAACATTTTAAACAGTAAACTTTAACTTTATAAATAACAGAAAAACATTTAAAAAACAGCAAACATGAGGCTGTTTAAACCATCGTTAAGCAAAACAGGGGACCCAAAATTTAATCGCTATGCGAAGCATGGTCCCAACCATCGCTAAGCGAAAATCGCCTATAGGGACCATTGCTAAACGAAGCGGAAAAACACTTTGAAAAGTCATCGCTAAGCGATTTCATCACTAAATGGAGCGCCCGTTAAGCGAGGCACCGCTGGGTAGTTTCTATGGTCAAATCAGGCTTTAGCTCTCCCCAGAATCTAAAATGACTGAACTGAAGTTGTTGTACTCGGACACATCATAAGAAGACAAAACTTGCTAGGAAAAGCAGTAAAAGTGAAAAGCAGTAAGAAAAGAACACAGAATGTGAGATGGCTTTACTCAAAGTCATTGAGTTTGCAAGACCTGATTAATGATAGGACACTTTGGAGATCATGAATCCATAGGGTCACATAAGGCAGTAGTGATTTGATGACATATAACACATCTGGAAAAGCCAGAGACTCAGGTGGAACGAAAAGCACCACTACTGTGGTGGCAACAATTTTTCAATCGTATTGCCATCTTAGATGTCAGCCTTCCCATTGAGCACCATGTACTTGTTTTGTTCAGGCCTCTTTGAGCCAAGCCAACGCTCTGGTCCAAAGGGCTGATGTCAATGCTCCAAAAGTGGATGTAGAGGAGCAGAGAAAAACAAGCAAGAGGAGCTATTTCAGTGGGGGTATGAGTGATGTTCATGCATAAAAGGAAAATCCACCCAAGGGGGTACAGAAATAGCTAAGAACTCTAGGTTGCCTGCAATTCTAGTTCAGATTAAAATTATCTATCTGTAGGCCAAGAGGATTAAAATTAAACTGCATTGTGCATACTATATTGAATATAATAAATATAAAAATAATCGCAATTAAAAATAACTCTGACAACCCCCAGAAAATACTTCACTGTCCACTTGAGGGTCCTGACCCCCAGATTGGGAACCCATGTTCTAGCTGTTCTGAAAAAATATTAGTACTATTTTATTTTATATTGGTATCATCTTCTTAGAAGTGACATGTACCCAGAATAGTTTTTCTTCCTAGTGTCTTATGTTTCTTGTAGAAGATCTATTTACATGTCCTCAGTGTTGGACTTTGGTGGATCATTCGGGACTTGCTGTCCCAAATGATCCACCATTTGGCACGCTGTCCCATAGTTGTGTCACTTCTATGAATTAAAACTGCACCAAGTTCTGACATCAGTTATAGGAATAATATTCATAATGCTGGTAATATGGAATGTTTAAATGTTGATATAATGTTCAGAACATAATGTTCAGATACATTCTTAGTTATCTTTATTTTGTTGACATAGCCAAAATAAGGCTTCATTATATGTAATACATTTAGTCAATAATCCTAAAACTATTACGCTTCTTCTTCGTGGTCTTTGTGAATGCACACTAATGGGTTAACCTGCACTTACACAGAGTTCTTACGCAGAGTCAAACAAGCATTCACCAGGACCGCCCCCCCAGCACACGTGGTGCACCCATCCTGCCGATTGCCTCAGTTCCTTTTTGCTGCCGCTGAGGTCTCTTCATACTACAAGCTCTCCGTTCATCCTTCTTGGTTCTTTAATCCCTAAAAATAAAATAGAGTACAAATTCAGAAAAAGATCAATACTGTACTATAGAAGATAGACTGAGAATACTTCAATTTGTGAGAGACTTTGATCCTTCCCCGCCCATTTCCCCTCCCCTCCCCCTTCCTGCCTTTTATGGCCCCCCCGCAGGGCCATTTAAGAGGTGCATTTTGTATCCAAACAAACTGCCTCTCTCTGACAGCTACGACTCTTGCTTATTTTGTCTGGGGGAATCTCATCAACCAGCTTCTTGTCATTTTTGTAAAAACTTCACTAAACAAGCCCTCAAGCTCCGTTAGCAATGGCTTAAATATTTTCTGTGGGAGCGATCCCTATGACCACTGTCGACTATGGATGAATCACAAGGTTCACAACCACCTCTGATCCCTATTGACACTACCACTACCTCTCCATTATAGACAACAGTCAAAACTAAACCAAAATTATCTAAACTGAATTCCTCAGGATCAATATCTCAATAAACTCTGACACTGAAAGTTGCTTCGAAACTGGTCCACTCCAAACCTAAGAAACTTGGTCTCCATACGAGAAAACTTTCCATATCAACAATCTCGAGCTACTTGCAATCTTCAAAGCTTTCTGCACTTTCGAGCCTCTCATCACCGGCACTGCAGTACAGGTGATGACAGACAAATACCATGGCGCTGTATTATATCAACAAAAAGAGTGGAACACATTCCTGCCTCTCCTGTACCTTGCCATTCAGCTTTGAGAATGGTGCCTAGACTGCTATATTTTTCCCATAGTGGTCCACATTTCCACTTAGCACAACCAACTGGCGGATACTGTCAGCAGGTTTCAATCTCAAATGCATGAGTGGTCTCTGGACGATTCCCGATTCCAGCTCTGCAACAAAGGGGCCATCCCAAAATAGACTTTTTGCCATGGCATACAACACCAAATGTGCTTGGTACTTTTCCAGAGCAGGCATACGTCCGAACTCCCTCTGTGATGCCCTCATGGTGAGGTGGACTGTGCACCTCCTTTACCTCTTCCCTCCAATTCCCCTTCTGTTACAGACCATCATCAAACTACGACAGGATCACTCAAATGCCATCCTTATAGCCCCTTGGTGGCCGAGACAACCCTGGTTCACCATGCTCCAATCGATGGCCTCTGAGACCATCCATCTCCTCGATTCCTCACCTTCTGACTCAGCATCAGGGACAAACTTCCCATCCCGACCTCCAATCTTTTCACCTCACAGCCTGGAGGATTCACCCTCTTTAAACACCATTCTAGCTCATGCAAGAAAACCTGCTACATCAACTTTACACATACAGGTGGTCTGCCTTTCAAAAAATTGCTTGTCAGAGGAACCTGCCTACGACTCCAACTACTCTCTCAGCATTACTGGCCTTTCTTTCTTATCTCTTTGACTGTCATCTTTCATTATCCATGCTTAAAATCTACATATCAGCAATTGTAGTGTACCAGCCAAAAGACTCTGCTCACATCCAGGTTATTGCTACTGCCTTGTTATTCGGACATCCTACTCTAAAGCGGTTTCTATGAAGCATTGCTAACTTGAAACCATCCAGATCTTTTCCACCACCTCAGTGGTCCTTACACACTGTTCTCTGGTACCTCATCTTGCCACCTTGCCACCTCATCTGAACGTCTGCTCTCATTTAAAGTTTTATTTTTGGTATCTGTTACATCTACAGTTAATTCAGACTGTCTGAACTTGCAGCTCTATGAGTGGACCCCCCGTTTCTTCAATTCCATCCAGACAAAGTTACGCTCTATCCTGATATCTCCTTTCTCCCTAAAATTGTTTCTGATTTTCATATCAACCTATCATCTTACCTTCCTTCTTCTTGTTGCCAGCGACATATCTCAAGCATTCCCTCCATCTCCTGGATGTGAGGAGAGCTCTAGCATTTTTCAGTAAAGAGAAAGGCTTCTTTCCCAAAGTCTAAGAGACTGTTTCTCCACATTTGCCACACAGGGGAACACATGTCTCTCCTCAAACTATTTCGCAATGGATTGTCCAAACCATTTGCCTTACTTATCAACTTGCAAAAAAAGCCTTTGCCTACTGAGATTAAGGCACATTCCACCAGAGCAGTAGCTACTTCCACGGCTTTTCTTAAGGACATACCTATTCTTGATATATGCAAGGTTGCTACTTAGTCCACTCCATCAACTTTTGCATCTCATCCATTGGATGTCAGGGACAAGTCGGATGCTGCCTTTGGATGAGCGGTTTTATCTTCTGTTCCTCCGTGATGTCCCTCCTCCTGACAGGTAAGTTTGTTAAACCCATTAGTGTGAATTGACAGAGACCACAAAGAAGAAAGAGAGGTTACTTACCTGTAACTCTGGTTCTTCGAGTGGTCACCTGTGAATTCACACTTCCCGCCCATCCTCCCCTCTGTCTCTCTGTTTCATTCTATACAGCAGTGGTCTGTTTGGGAACTGAGGCAATGGCCAGGCTGGGCGGACCACATGTGTTAGGGGCGGTGGACTGCAAGTGCAATTAACACATTACTGTGAATTCATGGATGACCACTCAAAGAACCAGAGTTACAGGTAAGTAACCTCTCTTTTCCTGTTTGTTCTTTTGGTTTGGTATATGTCTATAGCTGAATCTGAAACAGTGGCCAGAGTCCTTTATGGCAAAAAGTACTTGTAGTTTTTTTCCTCTTTGTTTGCCATCAAATGAATAATTGTTCACATGACCAGGTTCATGACTATTTCTTTTATCTGAGGCAGTAAAAGAGCTCAACAGCTGTACAATGGCATAAAGAGGCTCCCCTATGAAATTGTCTACTTACGTTGCATGAATGCAAGAGGATTCTAGGCTATAGCTTGCAAACATATTATCCATTGACTTGAAATACACAGTAGTTAGCTGTTCTGACATTTATTAAAATAGTGTATATTTGATAAATGTATCTATAAATATGTAGGCGCTCTAACAAATACTACATGGTCCTGTCTAATTTATCAGTTATAAGAGCTGCTTATATCAAGAGAAAAATTAAGTATGCACTTAAGTATTTCATGCAGTCAGTGCCACTTAATAGTAATTAACGATGGATGTACTATACATGTTATGATATGTAGGGCAAATGTAAGATAGTAATGATGTATTAAAATTCAATGTACTTTCCCCAAGGACAAATATACAGCTAAAGTTAATATTTTAATTTGCAAAAGGAAACAACTGAATGAAGTATTTCTATTTCTGTACACAGTAGCTACAGCTGATATGTCTGTTTCTGGAGTAGCACTTTAGACTACAGAAGGAAATCATATGCTTGCTTACTTTACCTTCACTTTTTAAAAATGTTCCATGCTCATACAAAATTGGTATTTCAGAGACAAATTCTCCTTAATCTTCTCCTAACATATTTATTTTAAAGGAGCAGCACAGGTGTGATTCTTGTTTAATGTTAGGGAAGCAAATGTTTGAATTAACCCTGCCTACCTTCGGAAGATTAGAATTTATTCAATTCTTCATAAAACCTGTGGTTTATGAATGTGGGATATGGTGTTTATGTACCCATGATTCAAAAAACCAGTAAATGGCCCAATATTGCTGCATAATATTGTGCCTGCTTTGCTAGCAGGAAAAAAAAAAGGTTGCCAAGCTTTACATAGGAAAGGGTAACTTGAATGGTGACAACACCAATGGCAGCAGTCAAGATGGTTTACAGGATACCTTCTTCTCTTCATTGCTATTCACACTTGTTGAAAACCAGCCCTGACTATTGCTTTGTGTTTGCTGGGGGACAATTGCTGAGGGACTTCTGTTCAACCCCATGACCATTAGCCTGTGGAGTGTCTCAGGGTTACACGATCCCATGAAGAAGTTAAAATTGATGTTTTTCTCTTCAGGTATGAACATTTTGTCTTATGTATGTTTTTCATCTTTTTAAGATTAACTGTAGATTTCTGATCACTTGTTTCTTTATGGAGGTAAAACAGTTTTACTTTTTAAACATTTATAACTTGAAGCCCCTTCACTCAAACATCCCCATATTTGGCACAGAGCAAGAACAGACATTCTGCTACATCCATGCCAAATGTGTTGGTGATCCGACGTCCAGTTTCATAGTTATATTTTTTTGTTTGGGGGCACCCCTGTCTTTTGATTTTGCATATAGAATTCATTTTGCGGTACTTCTGCAAACTACATCAGTGGTTCTTAACCTGGGCGATATCGCTCCCCAGGGGGTGATTTTGTTTTTGGAGGGCAATGGAACGAAAAGGGGTGACACGGGGGTGAAGGAACAGAAGCGGGGCGATATGGGTGCGATGGAGCAAGCCAAACCTGTGAAGGCTTGGGGGAGGGGGCAATGATAACTTCCTCAATGGCACAAGGGGGCGATTCTTTCAAAAAGGTTAAGAACCACTGAACTACGGTACATGGCACCACTAATAATGGGCTACTGATATTGAAATCTATCTGTGGCCTTTTCTATATGGCTGATTGACATAACTGTGTTTTCTCAGTAGAAAAATGAAAGAATGCCTTTGGTTGCAATGTGGAGAACAAGACCGAGCATTACTACACAGTGGGAGTTGATTTTAGATGGTGTCTGGTTGGATAGTTGCTGAATATCTACAGTGGGAGAAAGATACATATTTTGGGGGCTATTCTTAAAAAATGAGACTTATAATTGTGATTGCAAACACTGTAGCTCAATTGGAAACCACTGCTGATAATCATTTTAGGAGACATGTTTTGCTTGAGCAGTTTTTATATATTTTGGCAGTAAAAAGAGTTTGTGCAGCTTGTAATATGTTTCTGTGATCAAGCAGAACATTTGCTTTTACACATATCTGTAGATTAAAGAATCCTTTTTTAACTAAAAAGAATGCTGCTAAAACAGATATTACTGAATAAATTCACTTTTAGATGTACTGTTGTTTTCCTCTTATTACCTCTTATCCTGTATTATTCGCATTATTGTATTAGTCAGTGATAAATTACATCCATTCCCTTTAATTTGTAACTAGACTGAGAAGAGAAAGAGACATTTTTCCATAGTTTCTTACCAATATGAGTTTATGGAGTAGAATAGTTAGTTGTTTGATCACAAGATGTTACTGCAGAATTTTATAGTACTCTAAACTCTAAAGTTTGTTTTTTAAGTTCTTAATGTTTTTAATCATTCAGGGTATTTTAATCAGTATAAAAAGTTTACATTTTTAATGTGTAACTTACTGTGTTTTAAATTCTCTTCTTTTTAATACCGTAAGCTGCCTTTAGTCCTCTTATTGGGGAAAATGCCCTGTAATTAAGATAGATAGATAGATAAAGAGAGAGAACTCTTAATACACATGTTGGTATTTGCATTAGGTTTGCTTTTAATCCATTTGTCACGTGTTCTGTAGGTAGAATCGTACAGAATGTGATAACAACCACTGCAGTCACTGGACACATTTTGCCATTTACCTCTTTTTCCCCTGCCTCTGGATTGCTGTATTGCACACTTAGCTGGGTTTTCCTTGGATTCTGGATCCATTTATTTCAATTCCTTTTGTGTCAATTCCCACAATTAATTGACTCAAATGCAGTTCTGGCCTTCTCCCAATCCTTGCCAGCCCTCCCCAGAGGCATCACAATGACAATTTCTTAGACATTACAATGGTGTGTTCCCCGAGGTTTTGCCTTGACATTTCAGGGGAGAGGATGCTGCTGACCTCGCAAATTTAATAATCATAGGTTTTAGAATTAGGACTTGCCATTCTGTATTTCACCAGAATCATCTACTAAGATCAGTGCTTGATTTTCTACTGTTACCGTATTTTTCTGTGTATAAGACACCCCATGTATAAGATGCCCCCCAGTTTTCCAACCCAAAATTAAGAAATCAATATTTTAAACATAAAACAGAACATATTTTATTTAGTATTTAGGTAACATTTACATGCCAGTACTGTCATATTATGCATCACACTTAGAGCGTATCACTTTATTTACCTCTGAGCTCATATTGCTCCGACATTACCAGTCCCTGTTGCATCTGAGCACTGCCTACATGCTCCACCTCCGTGTGTTCCAGTGTGTTCAGCATCAGCTGAGGTCAGTTACGTAAGGCTCGTGATTAGAAGAAGCTAAGTCTCATGATTGTAGGAAGCTAAGCCTTGTGATTGGAGGCAGCTAAGCCTTGTGATTGAAGGAAGCCTGTTTGCAGAGGCAAGGTGTGGGTAGTTTTGCAATCACGCGGTTCTCTCCTCGGCTTATTTTCGTGTATAAGATGACCCTCAATTTTTAGTCTAAAGATCTTAGGCAAAGGTATTGTCTTATACACAGAAAAATACAGTACTTCTAATCCTTGCAGCTATGCAATATATTTTTCAGATCTTTGTTTGGTGTCAGTTCTAGAAGGTGTTGTAAGTCTTGCCTTCTTCTACATGGTTGGACGGTGTCATCGAAGCTATCAAAGTGAATTTGACCAAACTCCGGAAGGCAGTGGGCATGTTGTGCTCTGGCCCATAGGATCATGAAGAGTCGGACACGACTTAATGACTAAACAACAACAATAATGGAACAAACCACTATTTAAGTTATTGTCTGATAGCATCTGTGAACATAGTCATAAAATCATGTATCGCTGGTGTTAGAGCCCATTCAAATTAAGTTACATTGATAAAGAATGAGGTCCTAAATGCTGAAAGGCATGTAGTGGTACTTATCTGCATTATTGGTGGCAATGGCCCCATATAATAGTTTTCTGGATGCAAGTGTTTAAAGCAATGGAACAATGACATCAACTCCAGTACTAGATTTTTTTTACCCTTATTACTGGAATCAGGTTTGGTGTTATACCACCTGGGGGGGGCTACAAACCCCCCAAAGATGACATTTCTCTTGTGTTTGACGGGAAATGAGGTTTAGATTATGGCATTAATGGAAAAACTGACAGCGCATTGTCAAATAATTAAGAAAGATGCCAACATCAATAAATTGTTGTATATTATCACATTATTCATTTTCCCACTGAGAATATTGAGAACATTTTTTCAAAGTCCATGTTTCATTTCCCAACCTTTGTTAGGTGACAAGTCTTTAGTTTAGGTAAGAAAATAATGACAGAAGATTGTGATGCCAAACCATTCTACAAGCTTGCTGCAAAATCAGCTCTACATAAAATTCATTATGTAGGAAAAATATATCAGATAAACAGAGTAGAAAATAACAATGTTTATAACACTACTTCTGCCTCACCCCATCCCACCTCATTGCTGTTTTAGTGTTTAAATACCATTCTGAAATAGAATAGTTAAAGATTTGTGCCTAACATGAGTTTTGAATAGCTAATGGGGTTATTTTTTATTTACACTGCATATGATATTGCTAAATTAGTTCATTAAATTTTATCATTCCTAAGAGGAATGGTAATGGCTCAATGATTATGTCAGAACAGTGGGAATAAAACTTCAGCATTCACTGTTCCAATGTAATCAGCGTGTTATTTTGTTGTGCAGATGCTACATCACCAAATTATTTTTGTATTGCTCCATTTTTAACCAGACAATTCAGTGACATATGCCTGGCAAGGAACTTTTTTTTTGTAGAATGACACAGTGTAGTACTCTTTCTTGTTAAATGTATTTGAAAGGAATTATTCTCCACATGCAGGAATCATTGTAGATGAAATGAGCTCTTGTTAAAATTATGCTGAAACTAACCCAAGTCAGAGGATTGTTTATTTTACTTATTAGGCATGTTTGCCACCATTTAAAAGAGCCACACAGGTCACAGTGTCAAAAAAGTTAAAATGACAGTAACATTGTAAAATGACAGAACATTACAAAGTTAAATTGTTTCTCAGTTTGCAGAACTAAAGTAATAGAGTGAAAGTAAAAATCTTACCAAACATGAAGGTCTTTAACTGGCGCCAAAAAGCCATTAGAAAGAGGAAAGGATTACTCAGTTAAGGTGCCACTATTGTTATAGTGCCCCCTTTGGAAACCCCATTTAAAACATGAGCTTCTTAAGACACTTTTAGTGCATAGGAAAGTTGATTTGGGAGTAAATATGAATTTCTCAAGCTACATTGGACTTTAAAAGGTAAGGACTAGTACAGTGGTGCCCCGTATAGCGACGTTAATCCGTTCCGGATTAACCATCGCTATGAGAAAACATCGCTATACGGATAGGAAAATGCCATTGGAACGCATTAAACATCGTTTAATGCGTTCCAGTGGCTTCTACACTCACCGTAAAGCGATGTTTCCTCATAATGGCAGCCATTTTCACGCCCTCGGTAAGCGAGGGCAGGGCGCGAAAATGGCTGCGGCCACCGATCAGCTGGCCGCTGGCTGAAAATGGGGCCGGCGCTAGGGCAGGAGGGCGGGGGAAGGCTCCCACGCCCTCCTCCCCAGCTCACCCCTGCTTCTTCAGCCGGCTGACCGGCCGGCGATCGGCCAGGAGGGGAAAAGAAGCCTCCTTTCCCCTCCTGCCGAGCGCGCAGGGGCGTCTGTGCCAGCGATCGGCCAGGAGGGGAAAGGAAGCCTCCTTTCCCCTCCTGCCGAGCGCGCAGGGGCTTCTCTGGCCGGCGATCGGCCAGGAGGGGAAAAGAAGCCTCCTTTCCCCTCCTGCCAAGCGCGCAGGGGCGTCTGTGCCAGCGATCGGCCAGGAGGGGAAAGGAAGCCTCCTTTCCCCTCCTGCCGAGCGCGCAGGGGCTTCTCTGGCCGGCGATCGGTCAGGAGGGGAAAGGAAGGGTCCTTTCCCCTCCTGCCGAACGCCCTTCTGGCCGGCGATCGCGAACAGCCAGGAGGGGAAAGGAAGCCTCCTTTCCCCTCCTGCCGAGCGCGCAGGGGCTTCTCTGGCCGGCGATCGGCCAGGAGGGGAAAGGAAGGGTCCTTTCCCCTCCTGCCGAACGCCCTTCTGGCCGGCGATCGCGAACAGCCAGGAGGGGAAAGGAAGCCTCCTTTCCCCTCCTGCCGAGCGCGCAGGGGCTTCTCTGGCCGGCGATCGGTCAGGAGGGGAAAGGAAGGGTCCTTTCCCCTCCTGCCGAACGCCCTTCTGGCCGACGATCGCGAACAGCCAGGAGGGGAAAGGAAGCCTCCTTTCCCCTCCTGCCGAGCGCGCAGGGGCTTCTCTGGCCGGTGATCGGCCAGGAGGAGAAAGGAAGGCTCCTTTCCCCTCCTGCCGAACGCCCTCCGACTTTTTCCCCCAGCTGACTGGCGGGAGATTCAGAAGAAGCCCCTCCTGTCAGCTGGGGGAAATGGAGCCTATGGGGAAAAATCGCAAAGCGATTTTTCCCCATAGGAAACAACGTTATGCGATCGCAAAAGCGATCGCAAAATCTTCTTCGTTAAGTGAATTCCTCGTTAAACGGGGCACCCGTTAAGCGAGGCACCACTGTACTTTGAATTGGTCCCAGAAATTATTAATCAGTGGTAGAAGGCTGAAAGCATCAATAACATAATGTCCATGCAATGTTGTAGCTCCATTCTCCATCTTCAAAGATCGAGAAGCACTTTTTACAGTTTTTGGGAGTGGAATGATAAGGTTCTCACAAATTCTGGGGGTAGAAAACGTAATACCATCAAAAGCAACAGAACACACACACACATCCTTTATAGAGTGGGAAACAGTTGGAAACCCTTGCTGTAAAAAATTTCAAGAGACATTTTGCATCTCAGTTTCTCTACAAAATGATGCTGGCCACAATCCTACTGGTGTTCATGTCAGGTCTGTGTAACTTGTCACTGCTAATTGCAGATAGTTGGTCAGATGCTGAGGTATTTCTCAATCACATGCCTGGTCATGTATTCAGTTGTGCAGTCACGTTGTGCCATGAATACACTGCCAATTAACAATAATTAGCTGCCAAAATGTATGAAAAGTTCATGCAAACATGAACAGGACTGTGGACACTATGTCATACTGTATACCAATGATACACACATACAGCTGTATTGTTGCAAAAAATAAAGCTCACTCCAATAAGACAGCTGTGTTCTGTTCTCCCACGACAAGTCATTCACCTGGATTGCCAGTGCACTCATGAACTACCCCTCCATTCCACATTAACCGCAACTTTGCTGTAGCAGTGTATAAAGCCTTAAAGATTATTCAGGAGAAATGTCCTACTTATAGCCCCACACTGAAACATTATGTTCTTCAACGTGGTCTCTATGAATCCACACTAGTGGGTTAAGACAGCGCCTGCGCTGGCCTCTCGGAATCTTCTAGAGTTATAGGGAAAAGGAACAAAGTTTGAGTTGCCCTGCATTGCGCATTCTCCACCTGCCAAACCCCAGTTCCATTTTTAGCGCCAGCGGAGTTGGAACCTCTCAGTTAGAGCTGCTTGAAAAAACTTATTTCTTCCTCGTGTATTTGACCTGGACTTGGCTTTTCGACCTCCTTATCTCTGTTGCCCTGACTACGGATCGTTTTGACTTCTCTTCTGCTTCTGGCAATAGCGCAAGTACTCTCTAAATTGGCTAATTGGAGCCTATTTACCGCCCGCTGAGGCACCACGCACCAACCAAAAAGAAAACCATCTCCCAAAAGAGCCCCTTTTAGACATTGCTCATCCTGTTCCAGAAAACTGTCCTTTCAAGACGGACATTCCCTCTGTGTCTTCTGTCTAGGAGAAATACATTTGACTTCTCATTGCAAGCACTGCAAATAATTTACCAAAGCCACCCTCAAAGCTCGTCAGCAGCACCTTAAATATTCTTTGTGGGAGCAAACACTATCTGCTTCACAACCATCGGATATGGAGTCTGTCCCATCTACATCTTCAGTCCGTTCAGAAGTCACGATAGTTTCCTCACCTCCTGAATCTGCTAAAAAGACCAAAGAAAAAGCAAAAAAGAAATCTACAGCTAAGAAAATACTTACCACTTCGTCAGCTCCCTCAATATCTTCTGCCCCACAGGCTTCTCAGCAACTGAAACAGAAGAAGTTGCCGGTTAAACCCAAATCGAAGTCTAAGGAGATCACCTTGGTTTTGCCTCCTGTATCAACGTCTCTTTCTTAACCTATACTCGAAGACTCTTCCCGGGACCAGGATTCGAAGTTGGAAATGGGTGCCTCTTTACCGCCTCGACAGGAGGCTCCGGTCGATGTCGAGAGGTCACCAATGGCTAGCCAGCTGGTACAAGCAATTGCTGTAATAGCCAATGCCCTTCATAGCCCTGTATTAACTGGGCGGGCATCTCAATATCAGTCTTTGGCACCGGGATCTCTCGGCTCCAAGTCTCCATCTCCATCTCGAGGGAGACCTGAGAAGCCTTTGGATGTCCCTTCTCCTCAACATCCATTGTCAGATCGGGATGGAGAGCCTCCATCTAAATGACCTCGACTCCATCGTAAGCATAGACATGGCTCCGGTGTCGACAGGCGAAAAAAGTGTCAACATCGAGACTACACTTCCACTTCTGACTCAGATGACAGTGTCGAGAGAAGGAAGTCCCGCCGTTGACGTCGAAGATGGGATTATTCTTCGGAGTCATCCTCGACATCGAGAGACCGCAAAAGGAGAAGGAAGAGGGCACGATACACTTCCTCCTCATCTTTACCATCTATCTCACCTCCAAGAAAGCCTCGACACTGAAAATCCCTCGGTGTCGATAGACAAGAACCCTCAATGTCGAAAGGAAAGGGAGCTTCCACCTCGACAGGGCATAAGCCTGATAGTCATGCCACAGGGTTTCGACCTGCTCAGCCTACTATTCCTCAGAAAACCACTACTGGAGCAGATAGGGGTCAACACCCTGACATATTTCCTGTCTCTGATGAGGAACATCAGGTTTCTGAGGACTCTTCTGAACAAGATGAAGAGGTGACATCTGAAGCTTCCTTGGACACACCTCTCCCAGGGGAGCCTTTAGGATTGGATGCTGCTGACATCCACCCATCCTCCCCATCTGAGGACTTTTCCTCTTATTCTCAGATGGTTTCGAGAATGGCAACCACCTTAAGAATGGAGATTGAAAAATCTCCCACATGTGAGGATGACTTAATCTTCAGGAATATTAACAAAGAAAGGTCTCACCCTGTCAGCCTTTCTTATGTACCTGAGTTACTAGATCTTATTATGCAATATTGGGAACACCCTGCCAATTCCACCTCAATATCCAGAAGGACTGAAAACCTTTATCAGATTCATGGTCCTAAAACCTCCTTTCTGCTGAAGCACCCTGCTCCAAATTCACTGGTAGTGGAATCCAGTTCTTCAAAGATTCCTACAAAGGGTCATGCCACACCTTCCAACAAAGAGGGTAGGAAATTGGAAGTGTTGGGATGTTGACTATACACCATGACCACTTTTGTCTTAAGGGCAATCAATTATTTGGTTGGGTGCCTACCAGAAGCAAATCTGGGCAAGAGTTCTACCAGCTTTGGAGGTTGCACCAGAGGACATCAGGCAGATATGCCTTAACGCCCATGCTGAAGCCTTAACTGTCTCCAAACATCAACGCTTGGCATCCCGACACATTGTTGATGCCACTGCTAGAAATCTTGCATCTATCATCACCTTACAACGCCATGCTTGGCTCAGATCAGCAAATATCATGGAGGATATTAGAACCAGGGTTGAGAATTTACCTTTTGATGCTCTGGCTTATTCAGTGAAAAAACTCATGAAAATCTGGAGAACCTGCATAAGCGTAAAAAGATGGCAAAGTCTTACTCTATTCAGCAACAGTCTCGAACCTCCAAGTTCTAGTGGCGTCCGAAATATTCACAACAATCATATCAGCAGTCTACACCTTCCACCTACCATTTTTTCTGGAACCAGGGTCAGCTAAGGTCTTCCCCTCTTCTTCTACCTCTACCTTTAAGCCCCAATCAAACAAGCGACAGTCTTACAAGCCATCTGGGAGGAAGTCTAAACAATATCTTTGACTTCACCAGAACCATCTCCAATATAGTACACACAACCCGACTATCTCCTCATCTTCACAACTGGCTCAAGATAACACAAGACTCCTGGGTCTTAAATATTATAAGCTCAGGCTACCGGCTGGAGTTTATAGAATTGCCTCCTCTAGGATGGGTCAAGCCTACATCGTTCGATCCCATCCTAGAAGAAGAGATTCTCACTCTTCTTGCAAAACAAGCCATTCAGAAGGTACCATACCAGGACATACAAAACGGGTTTTACTCCTGGTACTTCACCATACCCAAGGACGGCGGTCTAAGACCAATTCTGAATCTGAGGGACCCAAATACCTACCTCAAACCACGCCGTTTCAGAATGGTCACCTTAGAAGCAATCATTCACCTGTTGAAGAGAGGAGACTGGTTTGTGGTTGTGGATCTAAAAGATGCATATTTCCACATCACTATCCATCAAAAGTACAGGAAATACCTGCGTCTAATCTTCATGGGCACCATTTACCAAAACGTGGCTCTTCCATTCAGCCTTTCAACAGCTCCCAGGACCTTCACCAAGTGCATGGCCCCGGTAGCAGCTTTCCTACGTCTACAAGGAATACAGATTTACCCTTATATCGACGACTGGTTGATTGTGTCCAGATCCAAAGCAAGAACAATCAAGGACACACAACATGTTCTGCACACTCTACAAGCATTAGGCCTGTCAGTAAACTACGAAAAGTCCCACCTGGAACCATCTCAGGTGATGGACTACATTGGAGCAAGATTGGACTTGGTCCATGCTCGCATGTTCCTACCACTAGAGCGCATACGAAAAATAAGAAAGGCAGTTCGGAAATTCAAGCCCCAAGGCAGAGTGTCAGCAAAACATCCACAACACCTTCTGCGTCTCATGGCATCAACAACTTGTGCCTTATCCCACGCTCGCCTCAAGATGCGCTCCCTTCAGTCTTGGCTGCTCGCTCTATTCAATTCTCTGGAGGACAGTCAGCGCAAGAGCATAGCAGTCACACCAGAGCTAGCAGAACAACTTCAGTGGTGGACATTCCCACCACATCTTCTCGTAGGACGACCCTTTCGATCCCTGCAGTTGACATGTCAAGTCACAACAGACGCCAATCCCCTGGGTTGGGGAGCCCACTGCGAGGGACACCGGATTCACGCTCTTTGGTTCCCTCAAGAAGCCTCACTCCACATCAATCACCTGGAGCTGATAGCGGTGATGAAGGCGCTCAGAGCATTTCTCCCTCTGGTGAAGGGCAGAGCGGTACAGGTCGTCACAGACAACACTACAAACATGTTCTATATAAACAAGCAGGGAGGAACACGGTTAAAGTCCCTTCTGCTTCTGGCAGTTCACCTATGAGAGTGGTGTTACCATCAACACATCTTCCCTGTGGCCATCCCTGTATCCACGACGGACAATCAGCTGGCAGACAAGTTGAGCCGCCACTCGTTTCAATCTCACGAGTGGGAACTCAATCAGAAGGTTTTCTTCAGTCTGTGCCACAAGTGGGAACATCCATCCATAAATATGTTTGCAACACCAGCCAACAAGAAGTGCGACAAGTTTGCCTCCCGTGCAGGAAAAGGCGAAGGGTCACTGGGGGATGTCTTTATGGTCCCATGGAACAAAGACGTCCTCTATCTCTTTCCACCGATACCCATCATTCAGAGAGTCCTAGTCAGGGCACTTCAGATGGAAGCGGAGGCAATCTTCATTGCTCCTTGGTGACCACGACAACCATGGTTCTTCATGCTCCTGCAATCAGAGGTGGACAGGATAAGGTTACCCCTTCTCCCACATCTGATCACTCAGGATGATGGGAACATCCTTCATCCAGACCTGGAATCCCTCCACTTGATAGCATGGAGGATTTCCCATCAATAACAGAAGTTATTGAGAAAGCAAGGAAACTAGCTACCAAGCTGCTTTATAAATACAAGTGGCGAAACTTTCTCAAATTTACTGAGGAGCACAGGTTGCAGTCTTCACCCATGTCCTTGTCCACGCTCCTCCTCTATCTTCGACATCTGTTTGACCCGGGACTTTCCAAGTCTACCTTAAAGGTCTATACCTCAGCCATTGTTGCGTTTCAGCCCCATGGCTCTGAGTCATCCAGGTGGTTTTCACATCCCACACTAAAAGCTTTCTTCAAGGGTCTGTCCAACATGAGACCTCCTCTAAAGAAGCCTGCACCGCAATGGTCACTGCAATTGGTACTTCATTGCCTCACTCACCATCCCTTTGAGCCCATGGCTTCCTGTGACCTTCGGTTACTCTCACTCAAGACTTTATTCTTGGTGGCCATCACTTCTGCTTGTAGAGCTAGTGAATTGGCAGCACTTTGTGCGGACTCCCCATGCCTTCAGTTCTTCAGGGACAAAGTGGTTCTACACCCTGATGTTTCTTTTCTCCCTAAAGTGGTTTCTGAGTTCCACGTTAACCAGCCTTTAATATTACCAACTTTGTTTCCTGATCCGGTTACCGATGTTGAGCACATGCTCCACTCTTTAGATGTTCGAAGAGTGTTGGCTTATTATGTCACTAGGACTAAAGACTTTAGGAAAGTTCAAAGATTGTTCACCTGTTTCTATGGCGAGCGTAAAAGGTTCCGCTGCCTCTTCTTCTACTCCACCATTTCTCTGGCCTACGAATTGCAGAACAAGCCTCTCCCTGAAGGCCTTCGAGCTCATTCCACCAGAGCTGTTGCCACATCCACGGCCCTGCTGTGAGGAGTTGACATCCAGGACATTTGCAGAGCAGCAACCTGGTCCAATGTGTCTACCTTTGTTACACATTACAGACTGGACCTTCGGGCCAAGAATGAGACCAAGTTTGGGAGAGCAGTACTTACTTCAATTCTGCAGTGACGGCCCTCCTTCCGGTAAGTGAGCTTGCTAGTCACCCACTAGTGTGGATTCATAGAGACCATGTTGAAGAAGGACAGGTTACTTACCTGTAAACATGGTTCTTCAAGTGGATCTCTATGAATACACACATCCTGCCCAACCTCCCCACTGTCTGTCACTGTCCAACTCCGACTATGTGGCAGGCAGATGGAACTGGGGTTTGGTGGGCGGAGCATGCGCAATGCAGGGCAACTCAAACTTTGTTACTTTTCCCTATAGCTCTAGAAGATTCTGAGAGGCCAGCGCAGGTGCTGTCTTAACCCACTAGTGTGTATTCATAGAGATCCACTTGAAGAACCATGTTTACAGGTAAGTAACCTGTCCTTTTACTAAGACTAAGCAAATACGAATATTTCCTGAAAACCAAGAAATATAAACATAATTTGTATATCTTGAACATGACCTTGAAGGTCAGTTATGGTAAGGTGATAATGAAATTTAGGTTTATATTTTGTTGAAGGTAATATTTCCTTTATTGTAAAAAGATATTCAAAAGAACTTCCAAAAAAGCAGCAGATATTTGGCATATATAAAGGTTTCGTACTATTCTCTGCTCATGCCATTTGGATTTACTCTTTCTACTTCACTAAGAAGGAAAAAGAAAAATATGAACCGAACATAAGTCTTTATTGCCAAGACAAATAAATGGCTCTGCATTTTGAGATCCAGTGAGGAAGTCAGATACAAAAAGTGGGATGAAGAGAGGAACTAGAAGCCTTCTATGTTTGGATTCTAAGAAGCATTCAAAGTCTAGTGAGGGATGTGGTTTCTGTGTGAGGGAAAGAAGGATAGGAACAGAGGCACTTGCTTTTCTTACTGGTGATGAAAGTTGGTTTGAGGATGCCACTGCTGGCATCTTATTTTTAAACATTCAGAGTTCAGCAGCCAGCCAGCTTGTGCTAATGGATAAACAGGAATATGGGGAAATCTGAAAAGGAATATTGGAATTATGTTTGTATTTAGGAATATTTATCATGAAAAGTCTTCTGATGACATAATGATATAATCACAAATTGAGGAAGTCGGAATTGTGTGTGTGTGATGTTAAGAGATTCTAATTGCTTTATTACATAAAAAGGTGATAGTTTTATTTTAAAATCAGAAAATAAGGAGTAGGAGTTGGTAGTGTTTCCATTTTATGATGCTAAACCTGTGTTATATATGTTTCATGTAAAATTATAACAGTAAAGCCTATTTCACATTGATTTTTGTTCTATACTTTCAAACTAATTTTTCCACTCCCAATTTAATGTGTCAAGTGGCCATGAGTGTGACTTGTGCATGTTTTAATGGATACTTGTTCACATTTCTTACTCTGAAAGTGGGATATATTTCAACGTTACTCTCTTGACAGTGAATAGACCACAATAGAAAGCCACTTTCTAAGACAAACAGAAAAAAAGGCTGTCATGTTGTGATTTCCTTTTTTCACACATTTATATTAATAGCCTTTCTTCTTTTGTTAAAGTATAGTGTGTACAGATGTCTCTTCTGGCATCAAAAATCCATCAGGAGACAGAGATAGAATTGTCTTAGAATGGTCTTCATTGACTGCCAAACTACATAACTGATATCAGCTGTTTTATTTATGGTTTATTTCTGGATAGCTGCAATTTTTTAAAATATTCTCATAGAAATCTGTAAGCCTTAGAAATAAATACATAACTGGAACAGATGGTGTGTTGTACAATTGGTTTTTTAAAAAAACATTTGAAGGGGCATTTGAGAGATTAATGGATCAAAACAGTTTGCCCAATCCCAGTGTGGTGTAGTGGATAGAGTGACAGACTAGAACTCTGAAGAACAGGGTCCAAATTCCTGCTTGTCCGTGAATATTGATAGGGGAGTGGAACTGATAAAACCACTCCTTAAATATCTCACTTACCTTGAAAACCCTGTTTGAGTCACTATAAATTGGTTCTGAAATGACAGCACATAACATCAGTTACATTCCAGCTACATAGAATTTCACTCTGAAAGCCAACAGTAGAATGAAGACAGAAGTTCCATGGTGAACATTGTTACATACATATTATCATAAATATATTACAACAAGAAATTTATCCCGTTTTCAAGTGAAAGTGATGCAAAAATGACATATATGTTTTCGAAGGTTACAAAAAATGTCCACAACTTTGTAGATAATATAGTACATAAAATAATGCTGTATTTTATACAATGGATGTTCTTTTGTTAAGACTTTTATTGTAGATATAATTATAAAGAAACATTTTTTTCTGGAGAAAACCATTACGTAAATTGCTTCATAGGAGCTCTGAAACCAAGCACAGTACTATGACTTCTGACCAGTGGGGCAAAAATGCAATTCTTAGGCTCCACAGGTGTCCAGTAGTTTTCACTATAGTCTGACTCTTCCACAAAGTGAACTTCTTAAAGAAGAATGAAGGTATTCTAGAAAGTAATTGCTGTACAGTATCTGGTTTGGTGGCTTTGGACTTTGGAAAAGCTCAATCTCCAGCCTGGGGATGGGATCATGGGAGAGTGAGTTTTGACAGAGGCTGCCTCTTTATGGAGTGTGTAGAGGCAGCCTCTGTCAACACTCATACTTCCATGGGGCTTTGAAAATCTCCGGGAATCAAGAGATTCTCACAGAGCAATGTGATGCTTTTCTCTATGGTGATGAAGAGGCTGTTCTATCTCTTGCTGCTTTGGGGCTTTCACTTCTGTAATTCAGCCTGGGGGTGGGGGTTCTGCCAAATTTTCAGGGTAGAAGTCAATTAAATATGAATGGCCTAGCGCTAGTGCAGGCTGTGAGGCCTGGGAGTCATTACAAGTGGATCAGAAGCAAGTGTGTGGTTCAAAATTGGGGTGAAGGTATAAGAGGGAGATGCATAGGGAAGGCAGCAATCAAGGACAGACAGTTGGAGCCTAAGTACTTGTCAAGAGAAAAGTTGTTCATATTGAGGAGAAATTTTTGAGAGCTTTATAGGTGCTGGCCTTTGAGCTCAAGAAGTACAGGGCACACAATATACAGGGATCAGTTTGCAAGTACTGATGGTGCAAGAAATAGTGGTAACGCCTTACAGCTGGCAATCTTACCTAAAAACTCTCCTTGCATTTTTACACTATCAGAAAATATTTGCAGCCCTCTTACCAGTGTTCGTCTTTATAGTAAAAAGTAGGTCAAATTCCCTTTTTTCATTCCTTTCTCCCCTCATTCTTTGCAAATAATGTATTTTGCTTTCTGGCCTTGATACTGCTCACCTTGCAATGCTAAAGTCCATGTACTTTGGATGGATACTTTGTCTTCTGTGCATGTACCTACACACTACCACATCATAAGAACAAAAATGCAAAGCTTTGGGCACTACTTTGGGAGAAAGCAGGTTTCTAAAATTACAAAGTCCTGGCAAAGCAGCAACCTTGAAGTCAGTGTGCATGTCCACCTTCAGCAGAAATGGCAGCAGTACCAACCACCTCAATTTCTACTTAGGAATAATCTTTAGGACCAGACTCAAATCCTTCAGTAATGACATTTGTACCAACCACTGTGGACCTGAAGAAATTAATTCCTTAACCCTGACAACAGACCAATGAAGAAAAAAGAAAAAAAAAGAATAAGAAGTATAAGTAGGAGATTCCCTGAAGAGAATGCTCTTCTGCTCATTCAGCCATGGCACAACAATCAGACTGTATTCAGTTTTGTCTTCTGGTTTTAGAAGTGTGACCTCACTGCTCATCACCAATTTCTGATAGAATATTGGTGCAGTTTCCTAGGTAACTATTCTCCAGTTACCTTCTGTGGATCACTAGCTTATGCACAACATCAGCAAGGTCCTTTATCACAATAATACTTTCCTTGGAGGAGAAATTTTGGAGAGATTGCCACAGATGGGAAAAAAAGCAAAAAAAAAAAAAAAGCAAAAAGCTAGCATACAGAGGTTGAGTAACACCAGTTAAGTTTCACCAGTACCAATCGAGATCATGATCTGATAAAAATGTGTCCAGCTCTTATTATACCCATCAGTTTCCATCTTGATATTCTGCCTGGGAGTCTGAATCCATTCTTCCTGTAACAGCAGTCTTCTCATTTCTCATACTGACAAGTCTGATCCCAGCACAATTGGGAAATGTATTGATGTTTGCACTGGACTCCATTGCCATGATATCGACTTCCACATACTACTTCAATGGCAGTCTGTCTTGTAGATTCCATCATTGCAGCAGTTGTCATTGCAGTGAAAACTCCCATTTTCTCACTACTGACGCAACCACCCTGTCACTGATAGCAACCATTCAGTTTTCCATATCTCAGATTTCCCTACTGATTGTCCTGACCATGACTGTATTCATGGACCCAAATGTGTTACAATTGAGATCTCATATCTCACAGTACCTTTCTCAGAAAATGTAAGAATGATACCATGTTCAACATCAGGGTTAGTACTATGTGCATTTTTGTCAGTGCTTCTCAGCTTATAGTATCACACTCAACCATACTTACCGCATTAGTGCTAAGTTCTTCACTTCCGATGCATATCAAGAAATATTCAAAGAAATCAGAAAATCACAGAAAGCACGAAAAGATTCACCATCTTTATGTCATGACTCCTATGAATCTGATGACTGTATGTCTGGTTCATCTTCCTCTTCTAAACAGAAGATGACCACAGCTTCAATGCATGCTCAGATATCAGGTATCAGTGCTCTGTCATCAACATAAGATGTATGGTCTTTTCAAAACTAAATATCTAGGATGGCTTCTGCCTTGGAACTGGACATGTAAACACAGGTGAAGTTATTAACAAATTAAGTTTGCTTTTACCTGTTACAGTGGTACCTCAACTTAAGAACTTAATCCGTATTGGGACTGTGTTCTTAAGTCGAAATGTTCTTAAGTTGAAGCACCATTTCCCATAGGAATGCATTGAAAACCATTTAATCTGTATCTGCTGTTTTTCGTTCTTAGGTAGAGGCATTAGTTCCCCATAGAAACTAATGCAAAGCTGGTTAATCCGCACTCTACCACTACGCACTCTACTACAAAAAGAGAGGGGGGGGAATTGAGTCTAAATTCCATTTTACAGCCTGCTTGCATCCAACAATCAGCAACCATACCAGCACAGAACTCTTTATCAGAAAAAGAGATAATGGGGGGGGGGGAAATTGAGTCTAAATTCCATTTTACTGCCTGCTTGCATCTAGCAATCAGCAACCATTCCATCACAGAACTCTTCATTACAAAAAGAGAGCAGGGGGGGAGGAAATTAAGTCTAAATCCATTTTATAGCCTGCTTGCATCCAACAATCAGCAACCATTCCAGAATAGAACTCTTCATCAGAAAAAGAGAGCATGGGGGGGGGGGGATAATTGAGTCTAAATCCATTTTATAGCCTTCTTGCATCCAACAATCAGCAACCATTCCAGCACAGAACTTTTCATCACAAAAATAAATTTTACATTTTAAAATTACAGTCTAATTTTCACATTTAATTTTAATTTAATACAGTACATTACAGTCTACTTTTCACATTTTAAATCTACACTGCAAGACCCATCAGGGCACAGAAACATAACCCCCCCACCTAGCCCTAACCCCCACCAAGCTGCAAAAAAACCTGTACAGTACAGTAAATTGTACTCACCCAGAGCAGGCAGTCGCCCTGCTTTAAAAAAGGTCAAAAATAAAAAAATTAAAAAAGCCAAAAAATACAGTCCATACTGTACAGGCAGTGTACTGTACCAGGCAATACCAGGCAATACTGTACCAGGCAACCAGACTGTCTCCCTATCTCCCTATCCACTCACTTAACCACTGGGATTGTAGCACACAAGCAGCCTCTTCGCTGGCCAATGGTCAACTGAAAGTTTAAATTCCCCACTTTCCCCACCTCCACACGTTTTTTTTTCCGGTTCGCAAGTCGAAGCAACTTTTTGCGAACGGATCCATTTGTAACTCAAATCGTTCGTATGTAAGGATGTTCGCAAGTTGAGGTACCACTGTATTAAACAAAATGTCAGATGCCATCCTCCGTGCCATCAACCTCCAGAAAGATAGACCACCCCCACCAGATACAATAGAATTGCAACTTACTGTTTAAATATCTTGTCCCAAACTCTGTAACCATAGATGCAGTACAGAACAAAAATTTTAAAGGCAGAACATTGACTTCCAGATAAGAGACTATATTCATCTGCAGCCTTCTTCCTCTTTATTGCAAGTTACAAAGTATGTATGCTGTTGTTGTCAACAATACTTCTGGGAAAAGGTAATCCACCTGCTGAACAGTCTGTGAGGGGATCAGTGAAATATAGCCATGATCTTTTAAGCAGAAGCACATTGTCTGGTGGGACAGCAAATCTATGTAGCTTGGCCTACTGTGGATTCTATGCCCAAGCTGTAGCAGGTGTGGTGTATTGTACATGAAATACGCAGTTTACAATTGAAGACCTTCCATTTAATGAATAGGTGCGCTTTAGTGAAAAAAACAAACAATAGATCGGATCAGAATAAATTGCTGCTGAAGACAAAAGCAAAACATCGAAGTGATCATTCGTGAAGTGTCACTGTCCCATACACAGCAAAGACACTACAGGCTCAATAGCTTTCTGTGAGTCATCAAGGCCATCTTTGTCCCAAATTTTCTCCTTGCTCCTACAATCAAAGCAGTAGTACATACTGATTTTATCTTAGTGCTACTCAAAATCACTCTCTTACAAGTCATCAAAGCTATCTCATCCCAAGCTTCATTCTTCCTCCTACAATCAAAGTAGGTCGAAGTCCTCTAGAAAAAGAACTCTATAGATACTGTAAAGCTTCTTTTCCTTCCCAGCTTCCATGAAAAGCCAAGGGGAGAGGTTACTTGGTATTCAAAAATGGCTTAAATTCAGTAGCTGCCTTGACCTCCTTCCTCCTTCATCTTTTGCAAATGAACCGAGGTCCCAAATTACTAACAGAGGAGAGGCATTCTGCTGTGGACTGCATCACCTTCCCTAGATCTGGGAAGTCTAAGAAAACAAAAGGGAAAATCACACACCAAAACCTTAATGCCTACTGGCTTGCTCTCTCTTCACTTAACTGGGAAATGTTCTGGTGCATGCCATTAACAAGGATAGTGGCATAAGTGGATGTGTTTCCTTTATTGAATCCTCATGAAACACTGATGGTCTAAACAAACTGTTATCATTTACTGCCATAGTTCTACATAAATTTGTAATTTTTAATTGCTGCAGAACTGTATGTCTAAGTGGTTTCACTGATGAAAAAATATATACAGTGGTGCCTCACATAGCAAGGTTAATCCGTTCCGGATTAACCTTCGCTATGCGAAAACATCGCTGTACGGATCAAAAAAAGCCATTGGAATGCATTAAACATCGTTTAATGCATTCCAAATTGGCAGAAAACTCACCGTACAGCGATGTTTTCTGGATCCGGCAGCCATTTTCGCGCCCTCAGTAAGCGAGGGGAGGGCGCAAAAACGCTGCGGGCGGCCATTTCGGCCGCAGCGAGACCGCGGATCAGCTGTTCGGTGGGTCCAAAATGGCCGCCGGAACACCCGAAATGGCCGCGCACAGCGTTTTTGCACCCTCCCCTCGCTTACCAAGGGCGCGAAAACGCTGCCCGCGGCCATTTCGGGTGTTCCGGTGGCCATTTTGGACCCGTTGAACAGCTGATCCGCGGGTCGCAAAGCGAAGGTCGGTAAGCAAAACGCTTACTGATCTTCGCTATGCGAATTTCGCCCATTGGGGCCGATGCGATGCCTTCGCATTAGCGATCCTGGAAAAGGGATCGCTATGCGAATTCATCGCTGTACGGGGCGCTCGTTAAGCGAGGCACCACTGTAATAGAAACAGTAGAATGGGATGACATATTAACAATTGCACTTTCTAATTATTTTAATTTTCTATCGGTACTTCATTGTAAAATGATATTCCCCTCCTCCTGTTGTATAGAGTTAAAATCACGAATGGCAATCTCATGTCAACTTCCGCTGTTTTATTCCTTTTTTTAAATGATTGGTGAACAGGGTGCACTTTCAGATCTTTTTACTAGAAAAATACTTGCTTTATTGAAAGCTGCAGAAATGGGTAACTGATATCAAATGTTTCTGCAGCAGCAACTGCAAGTTCATAGAAGATCAGTGTGGAAATAGATCACTGTCTGGTACTGTGAGGGAAGAATGGCTGTTTTGGCAGCATGCTTTAAGTCATTTTCATGTACAAGCAGCGCCAGTGGAACATTCATTCTGTAAGTATATGGGACGTGTAACCACCTCCATTACAGACCATGTAACAAGAGGTTTATCAGGATGTAGCCTTTGTAATTGATAGGCTGTTACAAAAACTTGTGGCTTGAGCTAAAGGTATTCGTAACCAGAGGGTCTTTGCACTTTTAGCAATGACTGAATGCTCCTTTTAAGGCTTAAGTAGTATTTTGTGGTTTCAGAGTCTGTATTTTGGTTGCCTTGAGCTTAGCCCTGTATTATTGTTTATACCTAGAAGAATTACATAAAGAATTCTGCAGATCTAATTCACTTTAAAACATCAGTGTCTAAATATATTGTGCAACCTGTTTACTCTGTATTTCTCTGGAGGAGAATTAATATAGACAAGGGTAGCTAGGCAAAATGTTGTGTGTTTGTGTGTCAGAAAGAGAAAGATGGAAAATTTACAAACTCTGTGGTTAACTGAAAGGGCGGTGTGTAAATTGCAGCATTAGCAGCAGCAGTTCTATGCATGATAATGGAAGAAACAATGGTGCTTCTGAACATGTCTACATGGCATGTCCTGAGACCATAGCTGAAATTCTGTTTGTAATTTGGCCTCAGGGATTTTTCAGAACATTTTTGATTCCCCTCAGGAGGTTTGGAGGCGCCTGTGGAATCCCTTTCATCACGGAAAAGCTGTTGGGGGCTATGGGATCAGGGAAGTTTTTAATTACCAGAAATTGCCATAACCAGGATGACTTTACAAATGCTGCTGACTTTTATTAATTAAAAACTCCCTTCCATCTTGCAATCCCACGAATTTCCCAATGACAAAAGGAATCCACAAGAGTTTCAGGACCTTCAGAGTGAAATTGGAAATGTTTTATTTCTGAAAAATTGTTGTATAACCTAAGGAACAGAATTTATGTTTGAATAGATGATGGCCCCTAGCTATTTCTATAGTTAATAACAAAATTCATTTTAAATTATTTTTTATTAATTAAAAACAAAACAAATATGAAAACGAAAGTGAAAATGAAAATATAGCTTAAAGGTTTAACACAAAACAACATAAAAAACACAAACAATAAAATTAAACAAAATCCCCCTCTGAGACCATTTGAAGCTATAACAAATTTTTCCTTCTTTTAGGGAATCCCATCACCCTTCCAAAATTGTATTGATACTTGTGAACATGCACCACTTTATTAATGCAAAATCAATAAATTCATCCCAAATGTCTATAAAATATTCTAATTTATCAAACCCTTATTACATGTTGACTTATCATTAATATCTATATTCCAAAAATATTTATACCATTCATGTAATTGAAAATCATGCTTTACTTTCAAATTCTGATACTATTAATATTGTGCTATTAATAAATTTCAAATTAAACTTTTGGGGCCCATTTCATTGCTCCTTGTCAAATATTGATAAAAGTGCTATTTTATGACTAACTTCTATATTGGACTTAATTATTTCATTTATTTCCTTGAAAGCCCACTGCCAAAATTTCAAAATATTCTTACATTCCCACCACAAATGAAAATAAATACCTGTTTTCTTGGTATCTTCTTCAACACAAATTAGAATAGTTAATATGTATTTGATTTAATTTTATCAGAATTAAATACCATCTCCAAACTAATTTATATATATTAAAAAAAATCCTTCATCTGTAGAGACATAGACTTCAGTATTCTTGTATTTCATACATTATTCCATACCTCAATACAGTGGTGCCTCGCATAGCGACGTTAATCCATGCAGCAAAAATCGCTGGTAAGCGATTTCATCGCTATGCGATTTTAAAAAGCCCATAGAAACACATTAAAACCTGTTTAATGTGTTCCTATGGGCAAAAAACTGACCTTAAAGCAAAGATCCTCCATATGGTGGCCATTTTCGCTGCCTCTAAAGTGAGGAATCGGCGCGAAAACACAGCGGGCGGACATTTTTTTTTACCCGGCGGACATTTTGGAACCGCCGATCAGCTGTTAAAAAATCATCGCTTTGCGATGATCGGTAAGCGAAACAGGGAACCAATCATTGAAAAAACTGCATAGGAAACATCTCATTGCGATCGCAAAAAGTTCATCGCTATGCGGTTTCATCGCTAAACAGAGCGCCCGTTAAGCGAGGCACCACTGTACTTATTTCCACTCCCAAATCATGTTCCATAATATTTTAAGAAAATCTTGTTGGTTGTCTGCTTCTATCCATATCTTGTAGATTTTATTTATCCCTTTCATTATCTTATTTTGATCTACCTTTTTGTTCTTCAGCTGTCACAAAACCGATGCATTTACCATTTCTTTTAATCCAGTTTTTAGTCCATTGCTGTAACTGAATAAAACCAAGATAATATCTCCATTCCTAATACTTCTTTTATTTGTTCTTTATTCCCCATCTTTTTAAACTAATCTTTTATCTTAATAACTTGTTTCTTTCTTAATAATTATCCATATTTCATTTCAAATTTCCTGGAAATTTCTCCAATTCTACCACTGGATATAATGGGGAAAGTAATGGAATAAATAATGTTCTATACCTATTCCAAATTAAAAACATATTTTGAAAAAATGTTTTTCAGTTTTTTTTAACAGTACTCCTAATATGGTGTATAAAAACATTTTCAGAATTCTCACAAAATTCCTTTAATACCATACTTAACCATATTAAATTATTAGACTGAGATACAATATCAAATGTACAGTATATCTCATTTGGTTAGCTATATAGTGTAAATCTGGCCTAACCCTCCTAGTTTTTTTTTGTTTTATACCATCTCTTCTTGCTTTTTTATCTCAGTTACAAAATTTATTAATTGAATTTTGCCAATCTTTCAACTCTTCAGTTTTGTTTATCGGTAACATAATAAATAAAAAGTTTATCTTGGGTAAAAATCTATGTCTTAAATACTGCTATTCTATCAAACCATGAAAATCTGACTTTTCTAAAATAATCTAAATTATTTTTAATTTCTTGGTTCAATTTATTAAAGTTTTCCTCTTTAAAACATTCTAAATTCCTTCAAATATTTATACCTAAATATGTAATAGATTTTCAAATTTTAACAGTAAATCTTTCCTAATTGTCTCTTTTTCATCTTTATAGTGATAACCATGATTAACAAAATTATTTGAAATTTTTCAGAATGCTCCAAAAACAAAATTCTTCTACAAGTATAGTAAAAGATAAATGAAAGGTTGAGTATCCAGGCCAAAGAGTCACACAAGGAACTTTTTTGTGCAAAACCTCAAACTGAGTAGTATCTCTATACTCACCACAAATAAAACAACAGAAATAATCTGTATACAATCCCAGGGCAAAGTTAGTATGAGTACAGAAGTTGATGAACAGTGTTGCTGTTATTTGCTGTCAGTTTGCCTCTGACGTACAGTGGCACTAAAAATAACCACTCTCCAAAATGTCCTGTCATCAACAATCCTGCTCAGCTCTTATAAACTCAAGCCTGCGAGTTCCTTGATGGACTCAATCCATCTCATATTTGTTCTTCCTCCTTCCTCCTGCCTTCAACTTTTATTGTCTTTTCCATTGAATCTTGCATTTTAATGTTGTGCCCAAAGTAGAGCAGCATAAGTTTCAACATTTTTGCCTTCAGAGATAGTTCAGGTTTAATTTGCTTTAGGACCCGCCTGTTCGTTTTTCTGGTAGTCCAGAAAGCTCTCCTCCAGCACAGTGTTTCAAATGAATCCGTTTTTCCCTTCAGCTTTCTTCACTGTCACAGTTTTCACACAGTAATTGGATATACAATAGTGTGGGTTTTCTTGACCTTGGTCTCTAGTGACACATCCTTACATTCTCTTTTCTAATTTCTTCATTGCTGCCCTTCCAAGTCACAGTCTTGTGAGTCTGTTGCAATTTCCATTTGAACTGATGATTTGGGCAATGTATACAAAAGCTTTAACAATACCCATTTCTTCATTGTCAACGTTAATTTTGTGTAGTTCTTCTGTTGTTGTTGTTTAGTTGTGTCCAACTCTTCGTGACCCCATGGACCAGAGCACACCAGGCCCTCCTGTCTTCCACTGCCTCCCAGAGTTGGGTCAAATTCATGTTGGTCACTTCGATGACGCTGTCCAACCATCTCGTCCTCTGTCCTCCCCTTCTCCTCTTGCCTTCACACTTTCCCAACATCAGGGTCTTTTCAAGGAGTTTTCTCTTCTCATGAGGTGGCCAAAGTATTGGAGCCTCAGCTTCAGGATCTGTCCTTCCCGTGAGTATTCAGGGTTGATTTCCTTCAAAATTGATAGGTTTGTTCTCCTTGCAGTTCAGGTTTTTTTTATTACTTTTATACCGTTCTTCTGTAGTCAATAATTTTGACTACAGTTCTTCTGTAGTAAATTATTTTTGTCTTCTTAGTGTTCAATTGCAATTCTGCTTTGGCACTACCTTAGTTCACTTTCACTAAAGTTGTCAAGCCATTGCTTCTTTCTGCCAATAAGATGATGTCATATGCATATCTTAAATTATTACTATTTCTTCCACCAGTTTTCACTTCTCCTTCAACTGAATCTAATCCAGTTTTCTGTATGGTATGTTCTGCATACAGGTTGAACAGATAAAGAGATAAAATGTACCCTTGTCTGACACCTTTGCCTATGGGAAGCCACTGTTTCTCTCCTGGCCGGGCAATGCACACTGTGATGATGCCAGCCATGCACACTGTGTGCCGTGCAGTAAATGAACTGACGGGAGGTAATTGGGCCGGCCACCTGTGATGGTGGGATTCGTCTTCATGGACGAAAACAGTTCCCCCATCTCTAGTGCTGAGTTACACCTTCTTTCAGAACAACCCATAGCTTTTCATGTAGGATATAAAGTATAGGCTGATCTGAAATTCTTTGGTGCACTCCAGTAGATGAACAGTGACCAGACAGGTAATATACCACTTTTATAGTTCTTCTGAGCCCAGCCTTTTTCTCTATATATTATACCACACTGGAGTCCCACTGTGTAAGGATCAGAATCAGAAGAAGATTGTATAAGGAACAGGACATTCCCTGGATGTCCACTGAGCAGTAATTATTATGTTTCTTCATACTTTGCCCTAGGACTACTATTGCCAGATCACTTATGCTGTATAGACTATTGTATTTATATCATATTTGTTATTTATTGCTTTCCAAGTAGATTTTTCAATATTTTTGTATGTGCCATTAATCTTATTGGGCCACTTATGTTATTGTAGGTGTGGCTCAGTGTCTTTAGGTATATATTATGAGTCCCTGTCTGCATTACATTATAATAATTTTGTACCATATTCATTCCATACAACAGTGTTCATTTCTGAAAATGTTCCACAAAATGCTGTTGTGTGCTCTGCTTGATGTGCAGTGTTCATCCTTCCTATTTTGAGTAAGCAAACACTTAGACATACAGTATTTTTCTACAAGCATTTTTGGTTGAGATAAAATTTTAGTACAAGTCTAAAATTGGTTATGTTTAACATAGGAACTGCTATAATTTGCGAAGTGATATATCTATATTTTCAGTGTTTTTTTTAAATTTAAATCTGCATTTTAAACCAGTGGTTCTTAACGTGGGCGATAATGCCCCCCAGGGGGCGATTTCATTTTTCAGGGGGGCAGTAGAACGAAAAGGGGCGGCAGGGGGGCGCTGGAGCAGAAGGGGGGTGGTAGGGGGGCACTGGAGCAAGCTAAACCTGTGAAGATGGCTGCAACCTTTTTACAATGTGCATGAATATATATTTTCCTCCAATCCTAATTTAGTTTCAGAGTTTTCGTCTTGAAATTTTTAGTTCCTGCATTGCGGTTTGTTTTTATGCTTTTTTATATTTCTTTTTCTGTCTTAAAATTCGCTTGCAACTAAATCATTAAATGTTACTTTTTGGGGGCATTTCATTTTCTTGGAATTGAATTTTGTTTTCAGGTGTCATCGGATTTAAGTGTCTCAAATAAATAAATAAATAAATAAATAAATAAATAAATAAATAAATAAATAAATAAATAAATTTAAAAAAAGATATCATCACCGCGGGGAGGGGGGGGCGATGATAACTTCCTCAATGGCTCAAGGGGGCGTTTCCTTCAAAAAGGTTAAGAACCACTGTTTTAAACTATGGCTCTTCATTGTTCTGTGTATTGTCCTCATAGCAGTAAAGTGATAAAAATAGGTTATATTTATATTGTAAGTTTATTAGAAAAGTTTCTCTTTTTTTGAAGAGTACTGTCACCTCTAGATATTATTTCACAAGGAATGTATTTCATCAATAAATTAACAGTGGCTTAGGTATTAATCCTTTCTCAAATGGCAGGAAGATTTGAAGTCTCACAGCAAATACTGTAATCTCTTAAGCTATCTCTTAAGCAATTGTTTCTCATGCTTGCCTGTCACTATACCTTGAATTTAAAGAGATTTAAAGGTGGAAGGAAATTCCAGTCCAGTGGGTCAGTGTGCATTTGAATATTCAAGTGGGAGCTTGTTAATTGGCAGTGAAAATCACTGTGAGTTTATGGTATTTGCCCTCCACAGGCTTTAACTATGCAATAGGATTTTGATCAGTGTTTGTAAAAATGATCAGATGCTGATACAAACACATTTTCATTATCTTTGAGCCACTTCTGTAGCATCTATTTTCTCTATAATATGATGCTAATTGTCACCTGCCCTTGACAAAATTGGCTTTGCTACTGCTGTCCTCTCCTTAAGTGTGCAAAACACTCAGGAATCTGAAGCATGAATTAGTATTATAATGCATGGTGAAGGAGAAGCATTTTGATTTTGGAAATAATAATAAGGTAAACAGGCTAGGTAAAGCCTGTTTAGCTTTACCTAGGAGTGGAAACCATTGAACTTAAAGTCAGTAAGACTTTCCTGAACAAGCATGACTGAATTAAATTTGAGTTTTCTTTTTAAAAAGCACACTATGCACATAGATAGGTATTTGTTAAGTATTGATAGAGCTATGGATTAGATGTTTTGTACAGTGGTGCCTTGCAAGACTATTTTAATTCGTTCGGTGAAAATCGTCGTCTTGTGATAAAATTATCTTGCGAGGTTCCCTATGCATCAGTCTAAAAAAAAAAGTATTGCGAAGTATCGGTCTAAAAAAAAAGTCTTGCAAAGCATTGGTCTCAAAAAAAATCTTGCGAGGCATGGTCATAGAAAAAAAGTCTTGCGAGGCACTATTGTGTTCACAAAAACCAATCATCTTGCGGGTTTTTCATCCGCGGGGCAATTGTCTAGCGAGGCACCACTGTACATTGAATGAATGCTTCTTGATTTTTTTTCATTCTAGCAGTGTAAGGATTCTGGGCATCTCCTATAATGAGTGTGTTCTGTTTGGACTCTCTGTCAGGAAGAGTTGATGCAGCTGTTAAAAAGTTGGGGAGATGTGCATATGATTTTCTGCCTTAGGCACCAAAATAGCAATGTGCTTTGAGTTGAGTGGTTGGGTGTGCATTTTGCTGCTTTTTCTCAGAACCTAAAATATCTTGGGCTCGTGCTGCTTCTTGTCTGTTTGTATAATCAATGTATAATGCTGCATATTTGGAATACTTTAAATCTTTGTTGGATAATATTGCAGGGTGAACTTTGAAATTCAAAATCTTCCTAGACAAAAAGTTAATCTGATATGTTAATATGTATGTGGTAGGGTGGATGGGAGAGAGAAATGCGACAGAGAGCGATCTGAGCCCTTCAAATGTTTCGGACTACGAGTCTCCACATTCCTGATTAGTGTCCATGCTAGTAGAGCTAATAGAAGTTGCAGTCCAAAACATTTGGAAGGCAGGAAGACAGGAGAAGAATGTTACCTTATTAAAAGGAGTAACATTTTAATGTTTTGGGTGACAAAGGCGGGAGAAAAATATTTTAAATAAATAAATTTAAATAATAAATTTGAAATCTGATAGCTTGATGTCACTGGCCCTATAGTGAGGAAGTTAGGCATTTGATCCTCAGAGAATTCCATAAATTAATCTATTTCTATTTGTATCTCAGACTATGTATGTAATTTCAAAGTTATGATAACCTTTTTAGGATTGAAAAATAATTTGGCATTATTTGAATGGTTGACCAGACCAGATGGGCGGGATATAAATCAAATAAATCAATCAAAAATAAATAAATAAATAAATGTTCTGTGTGTTGTATATAGAAATGCAAAAACAGCAACAACTCCGTGGATTAAATTCACATTATTCACTGACTTCTCCTTAATTCCAAACATCTGAATACACTTAGCTTCTTATAGTCACTTTTTAATGTTTGTAACTATTTTAAAAAGTACAGTGGGGTCTCTACTTACGAATGGCCCGAGTTGCGTACTTTTCAACTTACGAACCGCTCTGAGAGGAAAATATTTCCTCGACCTACGAACTTTATTTCGAGTTACACACCCCTGCCAAGCTTTGCCTCTCTGCTCTGGCCAACGCTTCTCCGTGCTTGGGCAGGCCCTCCCCGCACAGCCACACCCCACCCCTGCCATCTGCTCTCTCCCCCTCACCTGTTCCTGCGGCGGCATGGGGCAGAGGCCCTCCCCAGGGGGCTCCTCTCCCTTCACTCCAACAAGCTTTGCCTCTCTGCCGGGCTTTTCCTCCAGGCTGGCTCCCCTCCCTCCGCTCCCACATGCTTTTCCTCTCTGCCGGGCTTTTCCCCCAGGTAGGCTCCCCTCCCTCCGCTCCCACGTGCTTTTCCTCTCTGCTGGGCTTTTCCCCCAGGCTGGCTCCCCTCCCTCTGCTCCCACGTGCTTTTCCTCTCTGCCAGGCTTTTCCCCCAGGCTGGCTCCCCTCCCTCCGCTCCCACGTGCTTTTCCTCTCTGCCGGGCTTTTTCCCCAGGCTGGCTCCCCTCCTTAAGCTCCCACATGCTTTGCCTCTCTGCTCCCGGCAAGGAATCTGGCCGTCCACGGTTGCAGGGAGCCCCTTTCGCTCCATGGCCACCAATGCCTTGCCTGACTTTCCTCCCCTCCCCTGCCGTCTCTTCTCTCTCCCCTCACCTGCACCTGGCAAGGAATCTGGCCGCCGCCATAGCAAAGTCACCCTGGCAGCCAGTTCCAAATTGAGGCAAGAGACCGGCTCAAAGGTAGGAGAGACTGGCACGGGGGAGTGGGAAGGAAAGACCAAGACTGGGAGGACTTTTCTAGGCAGAGAGAGATGTGGTGTTTGTTCTGGAAGGCAGGCATTTTTGTGCTGGAGGAATGGTTGCTGGATTCTGTGCCTTGCTGTGTGTGTGTGTGTGTGTGGGGGGGTTAAGGCTTGGCTTGTTTGGAAAAGTTCTTTGCAAACTGTTCTGTTGTCTGAAAGTTGCTTGGTTTAAAAGGTGTTCCCTCCCTCCTTTGCTTGCCCCTTTTTTTCCCAAAACGGGCTTGGCTTGGCTTGGCTGAAACGTGTTTTGCAAAGTGTTCTGTTTTCTGAAAGGTGCTTGCTTTAAAAGGTGCTCCCTCCCTCCTTTGCTGCCCCTTTTTGTTCCCAAAATGGGCTTGGCTGAAACGTGTTTTGCAAACTGTTCTCTTGTCTGAAAGGTGCTTGCTTTAAAAGGTGTTCCCTCCCTCCTTTGCTTGCCCCTTTTTTCCCCAAAATGGTTTTGGCTTGGCTTGGCTGAAACGTGTTTTGCAAAGTGTTCTGTTGTCTGAAAGGTGCTTGCTTTAAAAGGTGCTCCCTCCCTCCTTTGCTACCTCTTTTTTTCCCAAAACGGGCTTGGCTTGGCTTGGCTTGGCTGAAATGTGTTTTGCAAACTGTTCTGCAAACTGCCCCCCCCTTGACGTAAGGAAAAAAAGAAAAATATCCCCCTCTAGTGGTAGAAGGCAGAATAGCAGCTTCCCATTAGTTTCTATGGACGGAAAAGAACAGATACAGATTAAATGGTTTTCAGTGCATTCCTATGGGAAATGCAGATTCGATTTAAGAACATTTCGACTTGAGAACCGCCTTCCAATACGGATTAAGTTCTTAAGTAGAGACCCCACTGTACTTGGATATGTGAGCAACACCAGATACTATATTATACAATCTCAGGAGCGTTCAAGTGTGCAATAAATAACTTGAAGAAAGTTGTGAAGTAGCCATCTCAGATCAAACAATAGAGTAGATTGTTGTAGTAATGAGATATAATATTGTAAAATATGTACATGTTTATGCACATATTTATGTGAACTGGCAGTTTATTTTCTTGACTCCTCATGTTAGAGTTGGCACAGAATGACTGCAGTCTTACAGTGGTCTATGCAGTTAAAACACAGATCAGAATTCCAAATGACAGCATGTAAGCTTACTAATTGTGACTGCAAAAATGTGTATGGCTAATCAGAATGCTGGGTATTATTTTATCACAAAGATATTATCTTCAGTTATTTTTACAGACTTCCAGGTAGTGCAGTATTTTAAATTGATAATGTTATCTGTTGAAGCTTCTCCAAATGGGAAGACTATGTAGATGTTTATAGTTTTATTTGGATCTGTTTGTGTATAAGCTTGTTTTAACACGTCAATCTATTTCCCCCCCCCCCCCCCCCAGTGTACCTGCAGGAAAGACATGGTAACGATATCCATGGATATCTTTGTGAAGAAATTTCAGCCAGACAGATACCATCTGTGGAAACAAGGGAAGGATTTATATACAATTGATCATACAAAGCCCACTCCTGAAACAACACCTGAGGTAAAGGCCTGGTTGCAGAGAAGAAGAAAAACAAAGAGATCTTCCAGGTGGTAATGGGTGTTTTGCATTCCATATTGTTGAAAGTTAAAATATGCTGCAGTTTCTTTTTTCAGTGCATCTCTGCTGCCTTATCCCCATTATTTCATTTTAGTTTTTTTTCATTTATTTTAGTCACAGTTAATTTGTGTCTCCCTAATGCCTATCAGTAAGCTTCAGGGCACAAGAGTCATATTTCATAATGGCAATACTCAATGAAGGAATGTGTTCATTTAAAAAAGTTTAATGAGTATTCATTACAGAAACATAGGAAACAACTTCTGTGTATTAATTATTTGTCTTTTTTATTTTATGAAGTGATGAATTTCTTGCTGAATCCTGATTTGTTTTGGCACTCAGAACTGGGTTAGGCAAAATGTTAACTTATAGATATTGTAAAAAAAAGTTTCCAAGTACTGTTTAATCTTCACTTATTTATTCTTGGGGCTTCTGTAGCCTCTGGCCACAGTGCTGTACAGAAGCAGATACCTAGTTGGCAAAAGATTGAAAAGCTACTGCCAATACCTGATTTATGCTACAGCTCAATAACACATTTATATTCATCATACTGCTATACTGCTATATATCAATGCAGATTTTTTCAGAATCTCAAATAATATTGTTCTTGTTATATATTTGCCCATGGTATAGCACTTTGGAGCTTTTTCTTCAACATTTCAGAACTGGGGAAGTTCTGAAACATTGTCTGAAATTATGTTACTTACTATAGTAAGTTGCAACTGGAGTAGGCCTTTGTATCAGTGGGGATTTGGTGAGTCAACTGCTCCTTGATTCAGAAGGCCTACTCTAATCACAATTTACTGTGTACAACCTGTACATTATGCAAAAGAACCAGTTTGCTACATGATAAGCGAACCATTTTACTTCATGCTGTACTGATTTAATTAATATTTTTTTTTAAGTTCAAAGGGATAATAAATACATTTTATTCTGATCAACAAAATGTATGACCTCCTGACCTTCTATTTTTTGATCAAACCAAAAACTCATTTCACTTATATCTAATGTTATTGGGCTATGGAGGTCCCAGCATTTACTTTGACATTCACCCCCAACCTGCAAAGTGTTGTTCCTTTTCTCATGCCAGTCTTGCTATGTGTTATTCTGTTAGAGCAGGGGCAATTCCTTTTTGCTATAAAAAATTCAATAAAAACCTTGTATGGTCATGGCACTAGGTATACATGCCTTTCTGAGAGCACAGATATCTTTCTGAGAGCACTGTTTCACTGTGAATTAGCTATTATTTTGTTTTTTCCTATAATAAACATTTTTCTTCTAAGGAAGTTGAACAAGTCTAAAATTAAGCTGCTGGTTTAAGACTTTCTTTTATAAATAATTTATTCAGCCTGTTGTGGTTATTAAAACTAGGGACACTTTGGCCTTGTTGGGGAAAAGTAAACATGCTTTGACATTTCAAATACAATTTTCAGTGTTCAGAAGCATATACTCCTCACTCCTTTCTCCTTCAATAGATTGTGAGAAGGAGTTTGGCGCTGTCCACATCCGTACATCCAACATTTTTTATTTGAAGATATTTCCATGCCCTGATCTACCCAGAGGATGAAAACAGCAACATTTTATCTAAACATTCCACTACCCTTCTCTCCCCTTCTCTGCCACCAATAAACCCACCATTTTCACTTCCTGTCCTGCCATTTTTACTGTCACTGCCTGCCCATTCCCTCCTGCTCTGGTGCCAAAGTTATTCTAATCTACAGTAATGAGCATGAGCAGTATTTCATCTCTGCTGGTGGCAAGTACTTTCTTTTAAAAAATATATTGAAATTAGTCTTGTGCTCAAATGTTTTATTTCTTGCAGCTTACCAATGTTAATGTTAACCTTATAAGTAGTGGGGAATAATTTCGCCAGTTTACATTTAAAAAATCAAATCCTATCACTTTCAATCAATTTTGCTGTTAGGAAAACCTGTTTTCACACCCCAGTTAAAAAGGTGTGTGATTGTTTTCACAGCTTTTAGGGTGGAAGGATTTGATTCATGATATTTTGCACTAATAGAAATAGCGCTAGATCAGCAAGAGTAAAGAGTTCAGTGATGTGTCATTTTTCTGTTGCTTTCTAGTACTCATTTCATTGCAAACATTTAAGAAGATCAACATAAAAATGGTACTGTTATTTTAAAACAACACTGAAAGAAGTGCACTGGTTAGGTCTTATCTTGATACTGCGCTTTAAGAAGGATGCCGACAAAGTAGAACAAGTTTAAAGGAGGTCAGCAAGGATGATCAGGGAACTGGAAACCAAGCCCTGTGAGAAAAGAAATGAGCATGTTTAGCCATGAGAAAAGAAAACTGAATGGAACTATGATAGTACTCTTAAAATAACTGAAAAGTTGTCATACAGAGGAGGGGCAAAATCTGTTCTCAGTCATCCCAGAGTGCAGGACATGTAATAACGGGTTCAAGCTACAAGAAGCCAGATTTCTATTGAACCTTAGGAAAAACTTTAGGAACATTTCAGTTAAAATAAATGCTGACAATTTGCATTAAAAATTAAAGGAAATTGGCATAGTATTTCAACCCCCTGTCATACCAGACAACATTTGCTGGAGGCCTATCTGAATCTAAAAGCCTTTGACTGCTACAGGGAGGATAGCAGAGAGAAAAACTAACCTGCTTTTCTTTGGGAGAGAGTTCCAGAGTCTAGGAGTAGCCACCAAGAAAGTAATATATTCTTACTTAAAAAGCTGTGCAGTTGGCAGCTTCGAGAGAAGGACCTCTGTTGCAGATCTCAGAGCTCAACACTTTTTAAAAGCAGTTGTGGATAATTTGTGGTTCTTCAGAGGTTGCTGCAGTACAACTTTTAGCATGTCTCACCACTGGCTGTGTTGGCTCTGGTGGATGGGCGTTGCAGCCCAACAACTTTCAGAGGATCAAACACCAGCCTTGTGATGGAAGCCTCTTAGAGAGGAAGTGAGAGAGGTGTCCGTAGGAAGGAAGTGCCAAATTTTATATACAGCTACAGAAAACTCATTATTTTCAGTTCTACCTAAATGTACTTCTTAATACTGAGAAACCATGGAGTCATGGAAATGCTAGAAGCATATACAATGCCTCTGCAGATGGTCATGCTGAATATACGAAGATCAGTGTGGCTTCCAGATGGTGGTTTAAAGAAGGGGTTATGTGCACTACTATCCCACTAGTCACTATCCTTTCAATCCAACATACTTTCAAGCATAACACCTGTAAAAGGCTAATAAGTGTGCTGAATAAGGTAACTGACAGAAATACAGGAGGGGGACAAACAGAGCTGGTGCCCTGAGGGCCCACAATTTGCCTAGCAGACAAATAATTTTCATTTGAATTTTTCTGCTTTCTTGGCAAATGGAATACTTCTGCCAAACCTGTCACACAGAGGCTGATATATTAGCATTCTCTGTGTGAATATTTATTATTTTTGTGCAGTCTTAACCCCTTCCACAGACAAACAACTGCTGCAAAGGGGTTCCACTTCAAACAAAAATGCATAATTGCTAACAATTGACAGTCCCTTTCTCTATAGTTCCATTTTTAACTTCAAAACCTTTGGAGTTTAATATGTATCATATAATTATATAATGATGTTCTTGTGCTGCTATAGAGTTTGGCGTTTTTATTATACAACTGCTATTTCCATTTGGCAGAGAAATTATTTCCTTGTCAGTACAACTCTTATTTATCTGGATAGCCAATTTAAAAGTTAAAATTAAAAAGGGAGACATTATAGTAATTATGCAGAAAGTTTTATCAGATGAGTGCATGTGCTGAATTTATTCATTAAACTAAACTGATGACTTTTTTTTTGCTATTTAATTAGTAGACTTGGCACAAGTACAAACACAGCAGGCGATGGACATCCCCCAAATGAAGATAAAATGTTTGTTCATTTTCACCTCTGCTGTGATATGTCAAAGAATAATATGATAATTTTTATTCTGGGAATAATATGCCTATTTAAAATAGGATCCCATAAGTACAGAAATGCCAACTCAAGGAAAATACTGAGGTGATAATAATGTTGCACACATTGTACAACAAGGTGTGTTAGTAGTTCTTTGGTATGAGATTGTAGTAGAGACTGAAGAATTTCAACACCTGTGCTTATAGATCTTTAAAGCGCAGTCTATGATCCAGGATCCTGTGCACTGCTGCTAGGCAGATGGTTGCTGCTGTCAGCTTTAACATTACAGACATGATTCCCTTCAGCCTGTGGGAGAGCCAGATCCAGAGGTGATCAGTGCATTAAATCATGTTCTTGAGTGCTTATTGTATTCACTGGCTTTTAAAGAAATAGTAATAGCATTCTAAAATTAAAATTCAAGAACTCTTTGACCTGGTAGTTCTCTGGAGTCAGAGCTGCTTCAGAATATCATATGTTCTTGTGGTAGTACAGTAATAGCATGGCTTCTTAGAAGCAAATCAGAAGTTACTGATGCATTTCTTTTTCCATATTGCCCATCTTCTTCCAAAGTAGGTACCTTCTTTGTGGGCAGTCATTTATAGAGCTCTATTTCATTAAGGACTTTGAAAGCTGGCAGTTCTTCCTTCTATGGAAGCATCATATACTGTGCTGTGAAGAGAACTACACAGTTTATGTACTAGATTAACATAGAACAGGATTCTAGTGTTGTTTGAAATATTGTTCTCTTTTACCTTTTTATCTCCTCTCTGTGATTCATCTTTAAAGCTAAATGTTATGGCTAAGATATTATTTCCAGTAGTTAAAATTTGGTGAATACATGTTATAATTCATGTTATAGCAAATTTTGATATCTATTGCTAAAACTGCTATTGCAACAGATGAAAATGGTTGGTTGGTTGGTTGGCTGGCTGGCTGGTTGGTTGGTTGGTAAGCGAGGTCATAAAAGTGTAATCAATCAAACTGTTTTATATACTTTGGGATTTGAACATTATCACAGGTTAATAAAACTGCGAAACTGCTGAAGCAAATTTCAAAATCAGTTACATAATGAAATATTCTTCAGAATGTGACAAAAAGTATCATAAGTGCATTACATTACAAAAGTTACTTCAGCTTATTTTAATTGAATAACTAGGTTTTTGGAACTATAATGACAGATAAAAAAGGTTTAATTCAACCAATTGTTAATTTGTTTCTTAATAAATTGTAAACTCCCCGTTAGCACAAAAAGGTGATAAATTATCAGGTTTTTAAAATTCATTTAAGCAGGCAAAATGGATATTTATATTGGTAGATATTTTATCTTACTCTAGCCAGACTTTCTGTTCTGACAACAGTATCTCTTATAATAGCTTCCAGCATACCCGATCACGATCAAAAAAACTTAAAACTCCAGAGGACAAGAAGGTATCAACCATAGTGGTTGGTGCAGAAATCACAGCCACTGAAGCAGCTACAGATAGCTTCAAGGTCAAAGAAAAGCCATCAGAAAAAGTAAAGCCAGTAAACACAGGAGTGCCTTCTGGGGAAGAACAAGACACAAGCAGGATGCAGATAGATCAGAATTTATTGGATAACAAAAAGGTCTCAGGTGAGATGAATGATATTTATTTCCCAAAGATTTCACAGGCAGTTCATGTTGTGATGCCATAAATCTGCAAGTGAGAAGCTACATTCTGTGTTGCTCCATAACACCTCTGAGATAGTTGAAGTGCTATTACACAGACACTGAGATTTAAAGAGTTCTAAAATTGGTACGTACCAGTTGTCTGCTAATATGTGTCAGTACTAAAAATTGCTAGAGTTGTAATAGCTGTACTAAAATAGGTAGAGCTGGTGCCCAGACAACGTCCGGCGATCTCTTTCTGAGCATGTACCCCTTTACTTTTGTTTTTTTAAGGTTCAAATGTTGGTAACATGGTATTTTAAAAAAGCAATAAACTAAAATATAAAATGATTTTTTAAAACCTGAACTCTTAAAAGAACTATCAAGCCATCCAAACTTTACATCGATCAGTTTCTCAGTTACCATGCAAACATGCTCCTATATAATTCAACTTTTACTTCTATAGTAACTACATCTGTTTGCTTCTTATTGCAAAGAGAGTTCATCTCATTTTATCAAGATTGAAAAGGACAGCATTCTTCCTCAGTTTTTCCCTCCGTCTGCAAAGCTGTTGCAGATTATAATGTCTACGTATATATTTAACATCACACACTAGTATTCTTCCTTTTCCTTCCCGATTGCAGCCACTTGCCATGCTTGCTTTACAAAACGTTCTGCAAGCATTCTTGGAGGATACCGATAGTCTGGATCCATTCCAGTTGGGGTTCAGGCTGCATCATGGGACTGAGACACTTCTGGTCGCCCTGCTAGATGATCTATTATGGGAGGCTGACTGGGGGAGTGTGACCCTGTTGATACTCCTAGACCTTTCAACCACCTTTGGTACTGTCAACCACTATATCCTCCTGGCTCAGTTATCGAGATTGGGATTGGAGGTCTAGCATTATGCTGGTTTCATTCCTTCCTCATGGCTGATGCCATGAGTTCAGCTTGGAGAAGCTATTTTGTCCCCGTGGACACTACAATGTGGTGTTCCCCAGGGGTTGATAATCTCCCCCTTGCTGTTTAACATCTACATGAGGCCACTGGGAGAGGTTATTCGGAGATTTGGAGTTCACAGGAGGAGTCTTGTCTCTAGGATATCTCTGGTAGATCCCATGTGTTATGCATCTGCACTAAGATTTGGCGTTGTAAGAGGCAGAAAGTATCTGTAAACAGTAATTCCCAATGTGTTTTATAGTCCATTCAGTGATTGTGAAGGGTCTATCTTTGTTTGAGAATAACGGCAGCTAGTGAGTACTGGCTCTGACATACGATTTCCATACCTAGGCTGCATACGTTCAGATCATGGCATTTATTTATTTATTTATTTATTTATTTATTTATTTATTTATTTATTTATTTATTTATTTATTTATTTATTCATTTATTTATTTATTTATTTATTTATTTATTTATTTATTTATTCATTCATTTATGAATAAATAAATAAATATTTATTTATTTATTTATTTATTTATTTATTTATGTTTTTTAAGGATGGTTCTCTGGTTCTAGAAATACCCAGTTAATTCCAAAGTTACTTTTTATGAGCATTGTACAAATTTGATGGAAATTGTTCAGGTATGTCATGCCCTACATTTTTGTCCTTCTGAAGAGCTGCTTGATGAGCTGCTAATGCATGATGCAACAAATTCCTTGTTTGATTGGAACAATGATAATGATAACAGCAACATGAGTGGTGAGAAGTAATGACTAATAAAATAATGTTCCTTTAAAACATAGCTGTGACGTTTGCCCCTTTGTGGCCCCTGTTTGTCTCCCCAAAACAGAGGGCTCACGAAGGCAAACCGAAAAAACACCTTTTCACACGCTGCCACCAGTTGATTTCTTTATCAATGTACAGTATCAGTGTTTTCTCTCATCTCTAGCTGTCTCCTCAGCTCTGGCTTTTTCCAATTCTAATTGGGTTTTCATAGCTAGCTCCTCAGCTCTGGCTTTTTCTTTAATTTTTAGTTCCTTCAATTTGATTTCTTGTTCTTTTTCCATTTTTCAAATTCCTGGGAGCTTAGATCCCTTTGTCCCTCTGAGGCAGTCTCATGAGTCTCCTCCTATTCCACTGGAGCTAAAGGATCTCAGTTTCCCTCCATTTCTTGAGATAAAACCTCAGACTCAGGTCTCCCCTTTTGGCTACGTTTGGATGGCATATTTATCTGAGTTACTTAGTGTTGACTGTGTTTATACTGATTTTTAAAAGGACCTGTCTTTCTCCTAATTCCAGTCACTGAAATAGATTTCTATTTCAGGCCTCTGCTTTTTCTTCTATTCCCTCAGATCTGTTCTGACACCTGGCTCATGCTTTTATCCACTAGCACTTCCTTCTCTCAGAACCTTGGATCTTAAGCTAGCCACTAGGCCTCTCAAATCCTCAAATTCCTGTAAAAACAGGAATTGTTTTCTTCAGAGTCATTCCCTATCTTAATCCCCCAGATCTGGATTCAGAAGCCCCACCACTACACTTTTCCCAAAAGCTCTAGCAGGTAACCTATTTCTTCACCACAGACCTCTGTCTAAAAGGTACCCTTGACTCAAAAAAAATTCACTTTAAACTCAGGCTTTACTGGATTGCTTCGTATCCCGCCGTTGGACACCAGTTGTGACGTTTGCCCCTTTGTGGCCCCTGTTTGTCTCCCCAAAACAGAGAGATCACAAAGGCAAACAAAAAAACCCCCACCTTTTCACATGCTGCCACCAGTTGATTTCTTTATCAACATACTTTTCTTGGGAAAGATGAAGGTCCATTCATCACTGTCTTTTGAATAAAACAGGTTTATTGATTACAAATGTTTCTATAATAATTTATAAGTATCTTCTTCAGCTTAATCAATCATCTGTAACAATCTTCTATACTATCTTACAGGTTACTATTCACTCCTCAGACTAATCACTCCTCAGATTTCCCAAACTAACTCCCTCTCTCTCTCCCTTCAAACTCAGACTGTAAACTATAAACTACTCCTCTCTGGCTCCGCCTTTTAACCTCTCTAGTGGCCCCACCTATCAACCACATCAGCATAAAACATGAATAATGCATGACATTTAACATAATAAGGGTGAACGCCACAATAGAATTCAGAGCTCTGGATGCAATAGCACTTTCTTATTCTCCCCCTTGCAAATCTCTTCACTAGTTGAAAAATTTGTTCAGATTGCTGCTTAGTTCCTCTGAGCAGGTTTTGAAAGTTTAATCAGGTACACAGAGAAGGAAGATTCCCTTTGTCCTTCCTCAGAAGCAGTTTTTCAGCAGAATACAGTGCTGAATCCCACCCAAATGTTTGTAACCCCATGGACACACGGTTCCAATATTTCCTTGAAAATCTACATATGTTGTACTGGGAATGGTCCCTGATTTAGCTTGAGAAAAGCTACAGGTTACTATGGACCAAATGCTGCCAGTATTTCAGACCTGCTTTTCTTTGAAATGCATGAATGGTGTGTAACATCAGAAACATTTAATGGATTTTAAATCTAAACATCTTTTTTTTTCCTGGTTAAAAGCTGAAAGTGTGTGCAAAGCAACCTTTGCTATTTCATGATCAAAAACATTTAATACCTGTATTGCCTTCATGCTGAACTTTTCTCTTTTTAGGTCAAAACTCTTCAAGCTCACCTCTTAGTCGTAGTTTACCAGTCGGGAAAATACAATCTCAAAATGAGAAAGGAAACCCTCGGTTTTTGCATTTTTGCTCTCAGGAATCTGCACTGGCTTTACTTTCATCTGCTAGTTGTAATCTGGAAGAAAATTTTAAAACTTCTTCTGAAGCTGAGAGTAAGGAGAAAGAAGAAACCACCAGTGTAACTGCAGAAGAAAATGATAGCAGTGATGCTGAAAGTAGTGAAAATGGCTTGGAACCTGGAGAAATACCACTAGTAAGAAAGGGGAAATGTAAATGAATTGTTTGTTTCTTTAAGCATATTCAGAATTTAAATGTCCCTGGAAATAGTTGCACAATTTCTGACATCATTCCACTATTACTTATAAATATTTTTTTATTTTATTTATTTCAAACTTAGGTTCATAATGTTATTTCCATTTTATTTTATTCCACCCATTCAATAACTTTCTGAATCAAATTTGTTATATACACCTGAAAAAAAAGCCATGTATTTAGCAATAACAACATGATCGTTTAATAAAATCTTCCTGTTAGGAGAGGTTAGCTATTATCCATGAATACATTGTTTTGAATTGATTGGAATCTCATTACTAAGTCACAGGAATTAAATTAATTCATAATAATAGTACTTAGCATTTCATGGACTGCGCACTATTAACTATTTTTATTATAAATTATCTCAGTGACATTTACAGCAACTCTGCAAGGTCAGTCAGCATTATAACCCCATATTGCCGTTGCAAGGTTTTGAAAGGTCAATTGAATGGACCCTCCACGAAGGCCACATAATGAGCTTGTGGTTTAAGTGAGATTTTGAGCTGTTGACTTTGCAGCTCACCATGTTAGCAATCACATTACATGAAACTGTTATTCCTACCATGTTTTGTCCTATAAAACATCCAGTTTTTGACTCTTTGATTGTAAATATTCTTATGAATGTGCCTTGAGAAAGACACAGCATAGCTGTGTCCACAAATTTAGAGGCTGGATTTGTTTTTGGCACCAGTAGAAAGTAGCCTGCAGTGGATTGCCAGATGTTCCTAGGAAAGTCGGAAACATATTTTAGAACTAAGACTAAAGCAGCAGTTACCCTTTACCGACATAAATAGCAAACTCATCATTGTTTCACCAAGAGATGAGATTTAATGGTCCCAAAGCCAGTCCTTCTGTTTTAATACAACATGCAGTGGTTAGATTCTGCACTACAGGTTGTGTTTAATTAATTAGCCTGAGCCTTTTTTATTTTCTTTTTCTTTTTTTCTTTTTGCTATTACTAAGTGGGCTTTCAGATATTTTCCAAAATGTTTGTCTGCTATGTCTCTTACACTTGTACAGAAGCATTTTATAGAGATGCTATTGGATTGGAAAATGCTGCCTCTTTGCCCTTCTGTACAGTTATCTTGCCTTGCTTAATGAAACCACAGCATTCGTTAATCAGAGAAGCAGCTGTACAACATTAGACTAATGATCTTCTAGGTCCATGTCCTACTTTCTTCAATGGCCAATTCTGGCTGTCTCAGGAAACATGTGATGGCTGCAAGTTACTAAAACAGTATCCTGCTCCCTAGCAGGCAGTGTCAGTCTCCTGAATTCCAGGCTTCATAAATACCATAGAATTTTGAATAAAATATTTAAATTGCTAGCTAATGTTCATTGGTATTCATCTACCCTGTATAGTGAACAGCATTCACTATGAACAAATAGGCAAAATCTCAGAAGCTAGAGAAAGTGGTAATGAAGACATTTGCTATAGTTATGGAAATTCTGGCTTTTACTGAATAAAGTTGCACTTAGATTTGGGCTTCATCCTGAAGGAGATCATCCTGAAAATGTGACTAGTAAAAATATTGTTTCAGCTAACATAACAATGAAACAGTGTTTACTGCCCTTGCCTTGACCTGAGAACTGATTTCTCTAATCCTTTACCATTATGAAAGGGCAAGATAGAGCTGGGCATTTCCACACAGATCTCCACCATCTCAGCAGACCCAGAATCTGGGAACCATTTACTACTTTGCTGCATTCTGGTATCTCTGATGTTAAATATAATTCCATTAAAGCTTTCTTTAGAAAATGAAACTCTAAATGAAATTAGGGGTGGGGTGGGAGTTAGACAATATTCAGAACTGTCAGCTTGCATTTTTACTGCTGAGCCTTTTATTTATAAAACAACATTCATCTGCCATTTCTATCATTTTCTCTGGAGGACTAGATTTCATTGACATTTTAAGCTTTTGAGGATATTTACTGTTTTCTAGTCATTTTAATACTGTCGTCCTTACCACCCCCACCTTAATCCCACCTAAATAACCAAGGTGTCAAAATGCCAGTGACCAATTGCCATCTTCATAATAAAAGATGTATAAGTTAAGTATTATGAAACCAAGCATTAACTAGATAACGGAATTTGTATGCTCTTGCTTCCCTCTTTTAGCATACCATGCCCACATGAGTATCCTCCTAGAACAGAAGCCACCACTTCTGGGCATTTTTGGTCTATCTTAAACTAAACATATGTTGTTTCCTTAGGTGACAGAAGGAGAAAGAATGAAAACATCAAAAAGCTGGCGTCATCCACTAAGTACGCCTCCTGCCAGATCACCTATGACCGTAGTTAAACAGCAGGCAATAAGTGATGAAGGTAAGCATGCTTTAAAAATCACTGAAAGAAGTATTAATGTTAATGTATTAATGTTACTCCATATGCTTTTAACTCTTGCACAGTGCTAAAGATGAAAGGATTGTATGCTAAAAACAAAGCTGTTGCAGAATTAGTTGCATTGAAAGATTTCAATGTTTCTTGAACACCTGTAATCTTTTGAGTGCTTTTCCACCTTTATTTTCTTGTAAATTCTTCTAAGTGCATGAGAAAGGACTTGTAAAAAACTCATGACAGTATGAAGTCACATAAATATTACAGGGAGGACAAAAACTCATTTGGTAATCAGGTAGTCCTTATTGGATTTCTCAGCAATTTGCTATGGGACAGAATAATAACCCTTGAGCTGCAGAGCTGCAAGAGACCCTATGGACTATTGAGCGCAGTCCCTCTCAAGGAGACACAGTGGGGAATTAAACTCCCAACCTCTAGACCTAAGCTACTGCGCTACCCAGCAGTTCTGTTATACTGTACTGTACTTTATTGGAGGAAGGCAAGCAAAGCCAAACATATCTTCTGAACCAACCAAGAACAAATTTGCTACTTTGTTTTCTTTTATAAATCCCCAGCTGGATCCTGGAAAATACTTGATTTTTTTACTAGATCTTAGTTATCACTCTCATTCCTGAAAGATACTGTGTTTGTCCAAAGGAGAACAAGGAGTAGAAGAAAAACTTATGGCAGTTATTGCTATTAAAGAAGCTGCAAAAGAGTTTGTGCAGCAGTTTTTTTGCAGTATTAGAACAGGTGGAGTTTATATCTGTTCACATAATTTTAATAGTGCAAGAATTTATGCAAGATCAGAAAGTCAGAACTGTTATGTACTGGTATTTTGCAGAACCACTAATAATAATTTTATTAAAACAGAACAAGGAACAGCGTTGGTATCAGGAACAGCGTTGGTATCAAGCTCTGTTCCCTTTTTAATCTTTATTTTTAATACTTACAAAGTATTCAACTGCTCAAGTTGTTTTAATAAAAGAACTTTGCTTACCGGTGGTGGCTGGAGCCAAAGAGAGCAAGAAGCGTTGAGTCTCCCGGAGGAGTTTATCAGCAACACAATGTTTGGAAAGGACTGAGACTCTTTCAAGGAAAATTCAAGGCCGTGCAGGAACTACGCTGCAATACTGTGAGTTGTTTAAATAGACTGGAAGTCGAATATTGGGAGTTGCCTAAGCTATCTGATAAGGAGACATCACAGAAGGCAAGGTAATAAAGAAACCACACTAGGACTTGTACTAAGTTTTGCAGACGGCTCTAACTTTCCTGGTTGCAGCTGTATTTCAACAGCACGGATAAACACCTCCAATGGTCATTACTAGAGCCCAGAAAGCTCGTGCTGGAAGTAACAATGCTCCCAGAAGTAAAAGCCAAAGAGCTATAGTAGACATCTGCGTGCCTTTAACCTCCATCAGCCAACAAGACTTTTCCAGCTCCACTGGGCAAAGGTTCCCAAGGGAATTTGTCTCAAGTACTCCATCTAACTTAGACAATCAAGATTTGAATGTGACCATCAGAGATCCCCAAAGAAATGATGTGGCTGAAGACATCTCTGGCTACTTGATTGGTAATTGGTCAGTGGACCCAGGATTGCAGGAAAGGTCATCAATTCTATCAATGGACCTCCCTAAGAAAAATCCAAATTTATTAAACACCAATCCAAAGAATATATCCACAGAAGAACAAATTGACAAATCTTATGGGCTTGATAATGAAGACATCAAAATTATCTACAATCAGTTGCATGACCAATGCTTCCTATCCGCATAATCAACTCAAAGCATCTTCGATAAGCTACATGCTCTTCATCAAGAAATATTCGACCTGAAAGCAACTCTCCAACTCATAGCTACTCTGATAGAAACGGTAATTCTGACAGCAGCACCCCCCCCCCCGGACATTTCCCAACCCAGACTCAAACTTCCACCAACCAGGTAGTGAGATTCATACACTAGAAACAAGCAAGAACAATCCCTGCCTAACTCAAAAAGATCAGCATCTTATACAGCGGTTGGTGGACATAGAGTTGGCTGCAAATTATGAAAAGGTTCTAGAAACTCAGGCCGAGTGTTGCAACGCAAGTAAAGCTGCTGAGGACCTGAACTCAACCCTCTCAACTGCAGACTTCATAGTAATCGATGAATGGCAAGATGTTGTCCCCGACGTAAATGGCCCACAGTCCTCATTTACAGCCCGTACAGATAGGGACAACATACTGCCGGACAATACCTACCTTCGACTTCCCACGGAAGTAGACTCCAGAACAGAGAAGCCACAGTCTTCAGTCTCACCAACTAACACTGTGAGTCATATTACTATATACAACTGGCCTCTATAGAGGTCCAATAATACATGGAAAACCAACACTGATATAACACAGGATATCTTGGACATTCTGGGTAAAGATTGGGATCCCTTAATGTATATACATTGTTCATGTATATATCCTATAAAGCCTGAAATGTGGAGGGGGAGGGTGCATCTGTCATTTAAAGAAAATGGACATGCTTATCAGTTTTGGAGCCTAATACATAAGTTTGAAGACAAACCAATATCTTTCAAATGGGGAACACATATAACAAACCGTAGGCCCAATTTCAAGTCATCTGCAAAACGAAACTTCCAAAGACCATTCAAAACAGGTGAGAAAAGGCTAAAATGGTCCATTAAAACTGATGACAATATAAGGCAGATGTTGAACAACAATAAACTCCAAGAGTTACGACAACACGCTCTTCTGGGGACCCAGAACATTTGCAAGGTCTACCAGGATATAATTCTTGCACTTAAACCACATCTAACCATTGCGCACCCAGAAAGAACACCTGAAGCTCAATGGTACTGGTTCGACAGGGAATGTAAGATCAAGAAAAAAGAGCTGAGCAGAGCAACAAGACAGGCGAAACTCACTGGCACTGATGAAGCTACAGCTGCCCTGCAACATCTACGGAGAGAATATAAATCTCTACTTAGAGGGAAAAAGAAGGCTTTCTACTCAGAGAACTGGAAATCTTTGAGCCAGGCCCTCATTGAGGGTAATGACATCAAATTCTGGATGCAGATAGAAAGAGGCTTCTCACAGAAAGCCTTTGAGATCACCAACTCCATCATGCCAGAGGTATGGGTCTCCCACTTCAGTCGCATTTTTGGGGGTAATATACATAGAAACATTACTTATGAGACCCCCTCTAATTCCCCTGAATGGCCACCTGTTTCCCCCAAAGAAGTTGGGGACTTGATTCAAACTCTCCGGAATGGCAAGGCGCCTGGTGAAGATATGATCCCCGCTGAGGTCTTTGCTATTGACATTCAGTGGTGGTCTCCCATCCTAGCCAGTTTATTCACCTACATTAATAGTACAGGCAACCTTCCTACAGATTGGCAAACTAGCATTGTTGTGCCAATTTTTAAGAAAGGTGATCCTCTAGATCCTTGTAACTTCAGACCTATCAGTCTTCTCAATGTGGCCTCTAAGCTCTATGCTAGATACCTCCTGAATAGGCTTCTTGACTGGGACAGCAAGCATTCTATCATCTCCGAAGAACAGGCAGGCTTCAGAAAAGGCAGAAGCACAATAGATCAAGCCTTCGTTTTACATCATGTAATTACTAAATACACCAAACTTCCAAACAAATATCTTTATGCTGCCTTTGTGGATTTTTCATCAGCCTTTGACCTGATAGACAGAGAACGCCTATGGTATAAATTGGGAAAAACAAACATTGATAAGAGACTCCTGTGGCTCATACAGCAACTACATAAAGAAAATATGATGCAAGTGCATATAGGCTTACAGGGAGCTCTATCACAACAGATTCCCATTAGCCGAGGGGTGAAACAAGGTTGTATTTTAGCACCTTTTCTCTTCAACTTTTATATAAACAGCCTTATCCCTCAAATGACTTCCCCCACGTTCTTCCCTCCAACCATTGGCTGTAGGAAGATCTCAATACTGCTCTATGCTGATGACCTGGTCTTACTATCTTTGAATAAAATTGGTCTCAAAAGAATGCTGTCCAAATTTGGGCAGCTCTGTAAAGAGGAACGGCTAACAATCAACTACACCAAAACAAAAATTATGGTCTTTGGGAAGACAGCACCTAAGTATAACTGGTCACTGGATGGGCATGCTATCGAGCAGGTACACTCATTTAAATACTTGGGCCTTCAATTCTGTGAGAAACTCTCCTGGAGACAGCATTTAAATGCCACCATCTTACTGAGCACCAGATCATTAGGGCAATTAAAAAGATTTTTCTACAGCAGAGGAGGCCAGCTGGTAAATCCTGCCCTCAAGGTGTTTGTTGTCAAAATTCTAGCACAAATGCCCTACGGGACAGAACTATGGGGAGAGACAGTCAAGCCCAAATTAGAAATCCTGCAGAACAAATTCATGAGGTGGATACTGGGGCTCCCCCCAGGAACCCCCTCGGCTCACCTCAGAGCTGAGCTAGGCCTACCCACAATTGCAGCTAGAATCGATCTGGCCTATCTTAGATATTGGCATAGACTGAACAATCTGGAGGACTCCTCCTTGACAAAGTGCTGCTGGCTAGAACAACTAAAGTCTGGTGGAAGGGCACAACAATGTCACCAAAAATTAAAGGTCCATAACCTTCCGATGGAAAAGTTCCTTAGTTTAAGCTCTCGCGACCTCAGGAACTGGATCTTTGATCTTGACGCTGGTCAGGATAGGGCGGCTATTGTTGGGTCCCGTTTCTCTACCTGGTATCCCCAACTTCAGGTGAATCATGCCAAACCAAATTATTTTGAGTTATTGACTTTTCCCCAGATTCGCAGAGCATTTACAGAACTTAGATTTGGACAGATGGCCTCAGCATATCTCGAAGGGATGTATAAAGGAATCCCAGTTGAGGAACGAAAATGTGTCTTTGGCTGCAACCAGATTGAGGATCTAACTCACTATCTACTGTTCTGCCCTCTCTACAAAAATCCTAGGGAAAGATTTTTGTCACCCATCATTCAGATGTATTTTAACTGTACCACCACTGAAACAGTAGTAGGATTGCTCGCTGATACACAATCGAACATTACATATGCTGTAGCACAATTCGTACTAGCAGCTAAAAATCTGAGGCTTCGATTTGTCAGGGATCATAATGCTACATAAATGCTGAATACAGTGGATTGACGTTCTGTGCTATGACAATATTCTTACACCTGGCTTTATTGGTTTTATTAGTTTTATTGGTTTTATTGGTTTAAATGGTTTTAATTGTTTTAAGGTTATTACCTGTTTTAATTGGATTTTATATGCTATAGTAGTCAGTACGTTGTAAAGGTCTATGGCCAGAAACAATAAAGTTTATATGTATGTAAAACAGAACAAAACAAACCCATGTTATTTATTTTTACCACCTCTCATGCCTCCTTATACTTCCCCTTTGCTCTTAACTGTTTTAGTCACAGTCAGGTTTTTATTAAATTCTTACCATGATAGAAAAAATATGTCAAGAAATCTTTTTGGAGGTAGTGATTTCCCCTTGCTATACTGCTTCCATTCACATTTAATAACTTGAACCTGAGAAATGAGAAACCCTCCAGAACAGTTTTGGGGATGATGGTGGGCTGAAGGAAGAGAAGGAAAATACATTGGGCTACAGTCATGGACTGCTTGGGGAGGAAGGAAACCACCTCCTCTGAAATCTGCTGAGAGGGATGGATGTCCAAGGGGAAATACTTCAGTTTGCCTTAATTTCAGGATCTTTCGGGTGGCTCCTCTTGTTTTGTGGGAGTCTAATGGGTACTGTGACAACCCCAGACCTACTGGGATATGCCACAGTTTCACTAAGCTGCCACCAACCATTCCCTGTAAGGAGTCACACAGACCAGGAATGGATTTTTAAACAAACAAAAGAATAAGGTTTATTTAAATAACACACAGGGAAAATAAAATGATCAAGTGAATAAGATACAGTAACGTGGCTTAGTCTCAATCATACATACACCAGTTTGGTTCACACAGAACACCTTTAAAGAAAGCACAGACCCTGAACCTATCAGTTCTGGCTAACCATACAGACACCTGAACCTATCAGGTTGGTACTGACTGACACACAGTAGTACCCTGTCTGACACACAGACTCCCACACCAGCTTCTTCTCTCAGCTGCTTCTTCAGCTCTCCTAACTCCTCCACACACACTCCACATATATATACAGTACAGCCCCTCCTCCTGATGTCCCGCCTTCCACTCCCCATAGGATGGAACTTTCCCTCCAAACCCATGACAGACAGGTAACATCAGTGCTGTATGTAACACCTCCCCTCTTTATAAGTTGTTTTGTAGGGGGAAAGCTAAAGTGCTTTTCTCCAAAAAACAACCTGGATCCAAAACATACAAAAACAGTTATACAATAACATACAATACCATACTTACTCTAGGATAACCATATCAATTAGGCATCTAAACATTTACCATTTACAATACATCAAGTTACCTTTATTCATACAAACCAGGCATGTTTAATAAACAAGTACATTTAACCTTTTGGTCACCAAAATATATACATAGTCCATGTTTCTTTCGCCGTCTTCATTCTTCAGGTCTTCTTGACAAGGCGTCAGCAACACAGTTCACTGACCCTCTGACCACCTTCACTTCAAAGTCATAGTCTTGCAGGTTTAAAGCCCACCTCATAAGTTTACTATTGTGGGTTTTCATTGTCTTTAACCATTGCAGTGGTGAATGGTCAGTGCACAGAGTAAAATGTCTTCCCCAGATGTAAGGCTTGGCCTTCTGGATCGCGTAGACTATGGCCAGGCACTCCTTTTCCACGGTTGCCAAATGTCTCTCACCTTTCTGGAGTTTCCTACTCAGGTAGGACACTGGATGCTGGTCACCATTCTCATCCTCCTGGCAAAGAACTGCTCCTACCCCGCTGTTAGATGCATCGGTGTAGATGATGAACTCCCGGTCGAAGTCTGGAGCACGCAGCACTGGATAGTTGATGAGGGCCTCCTTCAACCTCTGGAACGCCTCCTCACAGTCGCTGGTCCACGGGATGCGGTCATCAGTCTTCTTCCTCGTCAGATCGGTCAGCGGAGTCGCTATCTCGCTAAACCTCGGGATGAATTTTCTGTAGTAGCCCACCAACCCAAGAAATGATTTGACTTTTTTCTTGGTGTTGGGCCTGGGCCAATCACGAACTGCTTCTATCTTGGCCTCTAGGGGTTTGATCACTCCTCCCCCTACTATGTGACCCAAGTATTTTATTTCTGGGCTACCCAGCTGACACTGGCTCTCTTTGCAGGGCCTGGGCCAAAGCACTCCCTCCCCTGGGTTAAAGTGCCTCTCCCTGCCTTCCTGGTCATCCCAAGCTTTCTTTCTGACCTTTTGAGCTTGCAGGGTCTCTGCTGCTAGCTCTAGGTTTCTCTTTAGGTCATTCCTTAAAGAGTCTATATATGTCACAACATCTTGTGGGTCATCCTGGGTGATCTGCTCCCAATTTTGTTTGATCAAATCAAGTGGCCCTTTCACCCTTCTCCCAAACAAAAGTTCAAACGGACTGAACCCGGTACTGGCTTGTGGCACTGATCGATAAGCAAACAAAAGGGATTGCAGCTTCTGGTCCCAATTGTTTGGATTCTCTGCCAAGTAAGCCCTAATCATGCGCATTAGAGTCCCATTGAACTTCTCCGTTAACCCATTACTTTCAGGGTGATAGGCAGTGGTTTCCTTGTGTTTAATTCCACAGATTTGCCATAACCGTTTCATGAGCTTCGATGTAAACGATGCGCCCAAATCTGTGATTATTTCTGAGGCGAATCCCATCCTGGACATATACCCCACCAAGGCATCTGCCACTGTGTTAGTTTCAATGTTAGACAAGGGAATGGCTTCAGGGTACCTCGTGGCATGGTCCACAATGGTGAGAATGAACCGGTTCCCCCTCTTTGTGGCCTTGGGCAAAGGTCCCACAATATCCACCCCTATACATTTGAACGGAGTGTCAATCACAGGAAAAGGGCACAACTTTGCTTTGGTCCTGTCACGGTTATTCCCCTGCCTCTGACACACATCACATTGTTTACAGAACTCCTTGATCTGCTTCCCTATTTCAGGCCAGTAAAAATTCTGTGTAATTCTCTGTTGTGTTTTGTTCACCCCTAAGTGCGCAGCAAACATGTCAGAGTGCCCCCTTTTTAAGATCATGGGGCGATACTTTTCAGGTACCACTATCTGACTTCTGATCCCATCTCCCCCTTTTGAGATATTCCTCAGGGTCTCTCTATATAAAATTCCCTTTTTCTCACAAAATCTCACTGGGGTTTCAGGTGTTAGCTGGGCGTCTGTCACCTGTTCAAAACACTTTTGGAGAGTGGCGTCTGCCTTTTGCTCTTGGCCAAATCGGCTGTCGGTGGTTAAGGTGTCCACCACAGCTTCGGAACTCCCCTCTGCTTCCGTCTCGGGCTCATCAGTACCCCCCTGAACTGTCCCCGTGGTAGCTTGTGAGCGTGTAATCACTAGCACCCATTTCACATGTTCAGCCAGGTCATTTCCCACGAGCACGGCTGCTGGCAGAGTCGATGAAATCGCTAGCCGCCAAACTCCCCTCCAGCCTTGAAAGTTCACAGGTACCTCAGCTACTGGCAGCGAGATCATCTGTCCCTCAATCCCTGCCACCTTCATGCTCTCATTCGGGATTATATACTCCCTAGGAATAATATCTGGATGGCACAGGGTCACCTGGGAACAAGTATCCCTCAGCCCCCTATACTGATGGTCAAGTATTCCTACGTCCACCCCTGCGGTTTCAAACAACTGAGAATCTGTTCTCACTAGTAAGCAGCGCTTGACCTCCACAAGAGGACCATTTTCCTCAGCCTGATCAGCAGATGTAACTGTTCCAGATTGAGTAGCCATGGCAACAGGCTCCCTCAGTGACAAGGAGCTTTGCTCTTTCTGGACACAGAACACAGCTTTTGGCTTGGTTCCACTCAAATCATGAGGCACATTTCCTTTTAGCTGCTTTAATTTCTCACACTCTGAGATTAGATGGCCCTTTCCTTGACAGAAATAACATTTTCTGCTGTATTTTGAGTCTTTCTCATCTGGTTTTGGTTTTCCCTCCAAAATCTGAGGTCTTTGTTTCGTGTCTGAGGGCTTCCCTTCACCATGGGCCCCTCCCACTTGCTGGTTTCTCCCTGGTCCCTGAGAGTACTTGCTGTAGGTTTCTTTGGGTTTACCTATAGATTTCCCCTCACCTAAGGGCTTTCTTATTTGGGAAATAAAATCTGCGATCTCGGCCGCCTCTGCCACAGATTTCGGTTTCCTTTCCCTCACCTGGAACTTCAGTTCCCCATGCAGGACTGAATAAAACTGTTCCAGCGCTATCAGGTCTTTGAGCTGCTGGAAGGTCTCTGTTCCCTCCTGAGATAGCCATTTCTCTAGCAGCCTCACCAGTTGGGCCCCCACTTGGGTAAAAGTCTGCTCTGGTTTCTTGGTGAGTGACCTGAATCTTTGCCTCAGCTGTTCCGCATTTATCCCATGTCTGGCAAACACCAGTTTTTTAAACTCTGCGAAATCTTTTATCAGTTCCTCTGGCATCTCTGCATAGACTTCTGCCAGGCTGCCACTGATTAAAGATCGCATAATGGTCATCTTCTCAGTTTCCCTTACTGAGAAGTCCACAAACGCTCTTTCCACTAGGGAAAAGAACACCTCAGGGCAATCTCCCTTGTGGTATACAGGGAATTTCTTCAGGTCAGTTTTAGACAATTGGCCCACCTCAGAATCTCTATTGTTATTATTGTTCTGATTCATCAGTTCCAATTTTCTTAACTCAAACGCCATTTTCTCTCTCTGCAATTCCAATTCAAATTGTCTTTGCCTTTCCCTTTCCTCCCTTCTTTCTCTCTCTAATCTTTCCTCCATTTCCCTCACCCTCAGTTCATGCTGTTGGGCTATGAGCATTTTCCTGAGTTCTGGGTTCTGTTCTCCCGTGCTCTCATCCTGCACTGAGCCAAATTCATCCTCAGAACCTTGGTCCACCTGGGGTTCCCTCGCTTCACCCATTTCTGCCATTTGGCTTCGAGTCAAGGGCATAATCCCCCCCCCCCAGAACAGGCTCCTTTCAAAAGTCAAGCCTCAAAATAAAGCGACCACTTTTTTTTTCTTTTGCCTCAGAACCAGCCTTCTATAGATTGCTGCTGTTCTTCAGCACTAACTTGCAACTGTTGCCAGCCAGAGTCTACCCCCCTCTGCTAGGCCTCTCAGCAGACAGGCTAGATCACTGCTATTTCACACAGCTTTGCCTCAGCTTTTTTCCCGCCAAAACAGGTTGCCTCAGAGCTCCCTAATCTAGTCCCCAATCTGAGGTGGCACGTTCTTCCACTAGCATACCTCCCCATGAGGTAAGCCTAGAAGATTACCTACGTGCTCTCAGATTTTCCCTGACTAGACCCCCCTTGCTCTGGGCACACTTGCCAAGGCTTTGCTGGACCACTGGACAACTGGACCAGTCGTATCCCACACGCTGGACACCAATCAATGTGACAACCCCAGACCTACTGGGATATGCCACAGTTTCACTAAGCTGCCACCAACCATTCCCTGTAAGGAGTCACACAGACCAGGAATGGATTTTTAAACAAACAAAAGAATAAGGTTTATTTAAATAACACACAGGGAAAATAAAATGATCAAGTGAATAAGATACAGTAACGTGGCTTAGTCTCAATCATACATACACCAGTTTGGTTCACACAGAACACCTTTAAAGAAAGCACAGACCCTGAACCTATCAGTTCTGGCTAACCATACAGACACCTGAACCTATCAGGTTGGTACTGACTGACACACAGTAGTACCCTGTCTGACACACAGACTCCCACACCAGCTTCTTCTCTCAGCTGCTTCTTCAGCTCTCCTAACTCCTCCACACACACTCCACATATATATACAGTACAGCCCCTCCTCCTGATGTCCCGCCTTCCACTCCCCATAGGATGGAACTTTCCCTCCAAACCCATGACAGACAGGTAACATCAGTGCTGTATGTAACAGGTACAAGAAAACACTGACTTTGTTTTGGTTTTCCTTTTCATGTGCTAGAACAATTGTTGTGCCTTATAAAAATTTCAGACTACTACAAAAAAGTAAGGGCAATGTAATAGACATTCAGACAACCCTGAGAAACAAAAATCATACAATAAGTGAGTTGGTAGAGGCCTATAAGGGCAACCCTCTGCTCAATGCAGGAATCTTAGTCAAAGCAGATCTGCCACATGGTAGTCTAAATTCCTCTTGAATGCCTCCAGCTTTGGAGCACTCACCACCTCTTGAGGCAATTGGTTCCATTGTCAAACCATTGTCAAAAGGAGACTTTTCCTGATATTCAGACTAAATCTGACTTCCTGTAGTTTGAGCCCATTATTATGTGTCCTGCACTCTGGGATGATCAAAAATAGATCCTGCCCATCCTCTGTACCACTAATGTTCAAGTATTTGAAAAGTGTTATTATATCTCCCTCCAATCTTCTTTTCAAAAAGCTAAACATGCCCAGTTCTGTCAGTCTTTCCTCATAGGGCTTAGTTCATATCAGACCTGTGTCATATCAGACCTATGTAGTAGGCTCTTTGTATCAGCATATTCATCAGCAGCATGCAATATCACATCACATCCTCAATAGGAAGATTAAATAAATCAAAATCATAATCACTGCCATCACTGGCAGGAAACTGTCTATTATTCATTATCAGTATCACACAATCATCAGAGTATCAAGTAACCTTTTGGATGCATGACAGGATGCAGCAAGTTAGCCTAAGAATTCGGTGAGGAGAAGGCACAGAGTTTTACTGTCTAATGTTATGCACAACCTTGCCATCAAGGCAAACAAGCTCTTCTTCCCTTCATCTGCCTTTGGGTTTGGCTGGCTAGCTTCATGGAAGCAGTCTACCCTGCTACCCAGTCTGGCCATACCCTGGTATCATCATGGGCAACATTCTCTCTAATTTTCAGCCCCACTTGGTGGGCCTCTGCCCCTTATGCACTTGACTTTGCCTGCATTTGAAATTCCTCCCCCACACAGGGTTCCATCATGACTGGAACCAAAGGTGCTGAATATGATCACTCTCAGTGCATGGAGGAGCAGGAGCCCTGTGTGGAAGGGATACAGAATCCTAGAGGGAACCTTGATCATGAGCGTTCATCCCTTTCATGCACACAGAGTCATCCTTAGCAACAACACAAGAAGACCCACCCAATATCTGACCTCACCACACAGATACAAAGTTGGAGTGTACTCTCTCTCTCTCTCTCTCTCTCTTAAACACCGATTTCCATGCCCTGTAAAATCAGGAACTAGCTCCTTCCTGTTCCCATCCCAACTATTTTCTGTGGGCCTTCTCTGACATTTTCAAACTCGCACAGTTTCATCCTGCCAGCTCCATGCCTTCATCTGCCATCAGGGCAAGCAACCACAATATACTTTCAATGTGTGTGTCAGCTGGTTAGTGGGATTGTTTAAAAACATATCTCTGGGACGAGGGAGCAGTGGAATCTACAATGGGTCCTTTTTGTGGTTAGTTTTGTCTTTTAAAGCAAGGCAAAACTACTAACTTCTGTCTACATCTAGGTAAATAAGTCTTTAAAAAACTAGAGAAAGGAAGGAAGCAATGGTGGAGTGGATTGTGGAAACTACATTATTATTATTCATCCAGTGCTAGACCTTTTCCTGTTTAGTTTTGTGTCATATTGTGAGGCAGGGGTCAGAATACCTTCATTTTTTTTCTAGGTAGGGAAATCTTTTCATTTTTTCTGTAATAGAGACATTGTTCATCCCCACACACCCCAGTAATGCACTGTCAGCAAAGTCTGTAAGATCCTAGATTACAGCTTCTTTAAATCTGTCAAAAAATTTCAGTCATCATATTAAAATGAAAATAATTCTAAAGGCAGGACCTTTACAATTAATACTCATGGTGCAACCCTATGTCCACTTATATAAGGTTGGAATTAGTGGATGTAACTGTGTGTAAATCAAGAATTATAGCCTTAAGACAGAAAGTATATGCAGGACTAGCATGTAAGTTTTTAATGGCTATAATTCTCCTTTATTTCAGCGACATCCTCCTGTTGACGACAGTTTATTGAAGGCCAATAACAAATAAATACAAAGGCAAATATACGTTAACATAGAAGTTGTCAACACAGAGTTGTTTCCTTTTTTTCTGGGGCATTCCTGAGGTGATTGTTGTTTGTTTTGTTGCTGCTGTTGGTGTTGCTGGTCTGGACTATTTTGAATAGATCATGCCAGTAGTTGTGTCCAGATGTGTTCTGGCAGTTGTTGCTAGATGTACTAGCATGTACTGATATACTCTGTCAACACATTTTGTGAATTGTTTCCTTATACTTTGCCCTGGCCCTGATTCCCTATCTTTTTTCTATCTTCTGTGCCCTAACTCTGCACAGTTCACACTCCCCCCTTGCCTCACCTGCTTACCATCCGTCTATACCACACTCATTATCACACTATTTGAAAGCCTTCTGATTTTTAACTATTTCTTTCTCTGTATCACAACATTCCCTTTTATTTCAATTTCTTTCATTTTTCTGCTTCTGTATTATAGTGGTTGATAGGTATGTGAAGTTTTCTTCACAATCAACATGATTACTATAGCCACATAGTTTTTCCCTAATAATACTCTGTTGCTAATTCTATGTGAATAGTGGTGTGAGTAGTGGCCCCTTCATGGATTGCTGCCTTGTCGTGGCGAAGGGGCTTGAGTAACTCAGAGAAGCTATGGGCTATGCCGTGCAGGGACACCTAAGACGGACAGGTCATAGTGGAGAGTTCTGACTAAACGCAATCCATCTGGAGTAGGAAATGGCAATGGCACTCCAGTATCTTTGCCAAGAACGCCCCATGATCAGAAACAAAAGGCTAAAAGATATGACGCTGGAAGATGGGCCCCTCAGGTCGAAAGGCGTCCAAGATGCTAATGAGGAAGAGTGGAGGACAAGTACAAGTAGCTCCAGAGCTAATGAAGTGATTGGGCCAAAGGCGAAAGGATGCTCAGCTGTGGATGTGCCTGGAAGTGAAAGGAAAGTCCAATGCTGCAAAGAAAAATACTGCATAGGAACCTGGAATGTAAGATCTATGAACCTTGGTAAGCTGGAGATGGTCAAACAGGAGATGGCAAGAATAAACATCGACATCCTGGTTGCCAGTGAACTAAAATGGACAGGAATGGGTGAATTCAACTCAGATGATTATCATATCTACTATTGTGGGCAAGAATCCCGTAGAAGGAATGGAGTAGCCCTCATAGTCAACAAAAGAGTGGGAAAAGCTGTAATGGGATATAATCTCAAAAATGATAGAATGATGTCAATACGAATCCAAGACAGACCTTTCAACATCACAATAATCCAAGTTTATGCACCAACCACCATTGCTGAGAAGACTGAAATTGAACAATTTAATGAAGATTTACAACACCTTCTAGAACTGACACCAAAGAAATATGTTCTTCTCATTCTAGGGGACTGGAATGCTAAAGTAGGGAGTCAAGAGATAAAAGGAACAAAAGGGAAGTTTGGCCTTGGAGTTCAAAACAAAGAAGGGCAAAGGCTAATAGAGTTTTGTCAAGATTACAAGCTGGTCATCACAAACACTCTTTTCCAACAACACAAGAGGTGACTCTATATATGGAAATCACCAGATGGGCAATATCGAAATCAGATCGATTATATTTGAAGTGACAGCTGATATTCCAGTAGTATTACTGGAGAAAGAGTTCCTGCTTCCAGATTAGGAAGGGAATAGATCAATGTGGTACTAGAATCCAAACTGAGCAGATTGTGCGCCAGTGCAAATCAGAGTAATGCAGAACAAAAAATATTAAAAAAATACTGCCATCTGGTGGAGCTGTGGAAACAGTGAGAAAGAAAGGGTTTTTTGTCCCACTTTGACATTGTTGGTACAGTTTTCAGCCTTGCATCATGTGGACAGCAGGAAAAGTATGAATATCATGGGTGCAAAGAAAAGAGTCCCAAGAATTCATGGCAGATGTGCATGCCAAGTGTACTTCTAAGTTCAAATGCTGATTGCAAACACCTCCTGGAGGGGAGTGCAATCATAAGTCCCACCTTTGGTCATATGGTAGAAATTTTCCACCCAGCTCTTCAAAGTGTTGCCAATTAATCTGTAAGTCTCCCCACCCCCATTTCCTGCTTTAGCAACACAATGTCCTGTTTTGATTGTGGGGCTGGGGAAAAGGCAACACAGAAATATAACAGCCTCCATCTGAAGGTTGGGATTAGAAGTGAGATCTACTCACTTATGATGCTTATATTTTGCTTTTCTCCTAAAACAACCACTTTTTTTCTTAATAAGCTAATACTAAGTCTATAAATTTTTTCTAAAATTCCCAGGTGTAGTAAACAGAAACATATCTGCAAGAATAAAGGACCATGGACATTCTTTGTTTTATTTTATTGATTGGATTTCTGTTCTGCCCTGTTGCCAAGGCCCATGACATGCAATGAAGCAAAACACAGGAGGGGAACACTGTTGCTCTGAATTATCAATCCATTGAACTGTTTATGTAGTGTGTTTCCTAACTTTACAAGTCTAAGTGTACACAACTTCCTTCCCCTCCCCAAGTTAAGACAAAGTTCAAATGCATGCTGAAGAACAGAAGAGAAGATCATATATAGATGGGGAAAAGACCTAAATATTATATCTAATGCAATGGAGCAAGGATCAATCCAGTTTGGTGGCTGGCTGGTGCTAATTCCCTGAACAAAGACTGATAGTAACTTTACTTAATAAGATAAAATGTTTTATATATTGAGCACAGAAGTTGTGAGAATATCCTCGGATGTTCGTAATTTTTTTAGTTAACTGTGGCCCACATATTAGTAGTATTGTGCCTTGTTTCAGTTCTTCTGGAATTTTGCAAGAATCTTGCCATTTACGAAGCTCCCCTTAAACTAATAGTAGGATATTAATTAAATACTTACACGTGTCTATATATTATGGATTAGAAGATGGTCACTGTATCTGTATATTATTATTTTCCAAATTTAGTAACTTCCTGCATTTCTGAAATATTTCAGAAATCCTGCTCCTGTTCTTTCAGTTATGGGGAATCCTAAATCCTATAACTTCTTCTCATTCTCCTGACATTTCATCTTCACGTTTTTTAGGTTGCAATCTCAAAGAGGCATTGAGTGCATGCAGTGTAACTTTGAATAGAAATGCACAGGATTGCATTGTTAATCAAATTCCAATATGTAAAAGACAGAACTCTAATTTTAACTTGCATTTGACTCTCTTTTTTGTAATTTACATGTACATACTTAAACAAATAGTTACTGGACTCTTGCATCTTTAAGAGTAATTGTAAGTGTTGCTTTTTCTTTTTTTATAGGACGAGAGCTTGGAATGTTAGGTTTAAAAATAAATTTGTTAATGTTAAATATTAGAAATGGAAGAGGTGTTGATATATTATTTTATTATTTATTTAGTCTCATTTATAAGCTGCCTTTCTTCCTATTAGAGTACTCAAGGCAGCTGTTGTATTTTATTGAGACATAATTTAATTGATGTTATTAATTAATGAATTATTAATTCATCACTGGTTTTGAAATAAAAAAGTGAAATTCTCAAAGACAGAATGCAAATGTTTTCAAAGGCAGCCCTGTGTATAATACATAGCAGAAGTCTAAAGAGATGATCTACTGACAGATAGGAATCTGTTTGAATTTATCTCTGTCAGAATTTGGAGGCAGTGAAAACACAGTAGGCATTTTTTAATTTATGCATGGGTAAAGAGACCTTTTTCACTAGAACCATGGCCTGTCCAATTAAGTTGATGGTTGGGAGATTATAGATTATAGAATTTCCTGTCACAGGATATATTGATATCATAGGTTCACTATAGGGACTAGGCAGATAAAAGATAAGGCTATTAACAAAGCTACTATTCACAGAATAGCAGTATTAGTGCTTAACTAGACTGCTTAGATTCCTACATTGTGTTATACACAGGGCTGCCTTTGAAAAAAATAGGGGCTAACCAGACATACCCAGTGTGGTGTAGTGCAGTGGTTCTTAACCTTTTTGAAAAAAATGCCCCCTTGAGCCATTTAGGAAGTTATCATTGCCCCCCTCCCCACGGCGATATCTTATCTTATCTTATCTTATCTTATCTTGTTTGTTTGTTTGTTTGTTTGTTTGTTTGTTTGTTTGTTTGTTTAAGGCTCTTAAATCCAATGGCCCCTGAAAATAAAAATCAATTGCAAGAAAATGAAATGCACAAAAAACCCCAGTAACATTTAATGATTTAGTTACAAGTGAATTTTAAGATGCAAAAAGAAATATTAAAAGGGTATAAAACAAACTGCAGTGCAGGAAATTTCAAGATGGAAACTCTGAAATTCAATTAAGATTCAAGGAAAATATATATTCATGCACATTATAAAAAGGGTTAGAAAGACACAAAGAAAATTTTTACAGACGGAAAGCAACACACACACACAAGTTTACACGAAAAGTACAACTAAAGAAATTGAAACCATAAAACCGAGAAACCAAAATATATTATCGAACTGGAGTGCACGTTAAAAAAAGTACAATACAAAGAGACACACAAAATGTTTTACAGGGCACAACAAGAATTCAAAAACAAAGCCAAAATCTCAAACTGGAATGTGAAATCCAATGCAAGCAAATACAACAATAAGAGCTGAGGCAATTATTAATGAAGAAAATGTATGTACACAAAAAGCAAAAATAATTATAATAATAATCAGTGTCTGTCTTGTGCTTGCTGAGCTGAAGCCAATTTCTTGATGTCTGGAACCATTTTTTTTAATCTCATTCTTAAATCGCTTCACTCAGTGATCTTCAACATGTTCCTTGACTTAGAAAGGATCTGTTGGACAGCGCTGAAGCACCTCTCCACTAAGTAAGTGGAAGGAAAGGCTAAAATAAACAACTTACCTTCCTCCCACAATATTGGGTAAGTGTTCCTCATTTTCACCCAAAAAGGTTTGTAGCCATAACTCCGAAAATGTGATTGGGCTTCACAATTGTATTTCAGATCTGTCAGTGGCTATTGCAGTTTATTTATTTATTCATTTATTGGACTTATATGCCACCTATCTAGACATTGTCTACTCTGGGCGGCTCACAACAAGCAAGTATAAAACAATTGATATATAATAATTCTACAACAATTTACAACAATTAACAATCATTCAAGATGGCAAAACAAGAGATAAATTAAGTGGTGCCCGGAGGGAAGGGCTGTCTAAATAGCCAGGTCTTAAGATGGTTTTTGAAAATGCCTAGCAAAAGGGCCAAACGGATCTCGGAGGGGTGTTCCAAAAACAGGAAGCTACTGCCGAGAAGGCCCGGTTTCTTGTTTTTTCTTTCTGGACCTCCTGGAAAGTTGTGCAAATGGATGAAGTTGTGCAAAGTCTGCTGTGAAAGGATTTAGCACCCAAGTGGGCACTTTAAGATTTATCAGATCATAGAACCTGGTTTCCATGTCTTCTTTTAGTTGCTTCAAGTGGCAGCAAAAACGTCCAAATCTTCTGCTTGGAAATGACGTTCATTACCAAGGCTTCGGAACTGATACAGCTCCTGGTGACTCATATTGCTTGCAAGGAGGTCCAATTTGGAAATAAATGAGCAGATTACTCCTTTGACCTTAATAAAATTGATTTTATCTCCTTGCAACTTTACATTCGCTTCATTCAGCTTGTCAAAAACATCAGTGAGACAGCTATATCCAAACATTGAAGTTTAAGAGAACTGCTTAGACTTGAATCAATGGATTCAAGAAATTCAAGAACTGTGTCAAAAAGGTTGTGGAATCGCCGCAGACACTTTCCTTTTGAAAGCCACCTTGCTTCGGTGTGCAAAAGGAGACGTTAAAACTCCTCGTCATTTTCTTCACAAAGCTTGTGAAAAAGTCAGTTGCTTAAGGCTTTCAACTTAATTTTATTCATAGCATTAATAACGTAACGTAAGTACCCGTGCAAATGGCCACTCAAAATTTTGAGACAAGGTGCTGTCTATGAACGATGCAATGGACAGTCATAACTCCAGGTACAACCGATTTTAGATGAGCTTGAAATCCACAATATCGTCCAACCATGGATGCAGCTCTGTCGGTTGCACATGCCACGACGTTTGTCAATGGGATGTTTTTCTCCTTAAAAAACTCTTCAATCTTTTTAAATATTGAAGAACCTTTTGTGTTGGTGACTAAATTTTGAGCAAATAACAGTTCTTCCCCAATCTTTTCATTTCCATTGATGAAACGGACATAAGCCAATAACAAGGTTTCTTTTTCACGAATTGTTGACTCATCATTCTGCATCATGAATTCTGTACTTTTCAAGGTGTCAATAAGCCTTTTTTTCCACATCAACAGCCATTTTATCAATTCTTTTTGATACGGTGTCATTGCTCAAAGGAATCGATTGCGTGACAGTGCTTGCGCTGGGCCCCAACATGGTGGCAAAAATCTGTTTCTCTGCTGGTAAAATCAGCATTTCTCTGATAGTGTGAGGTTTGCCACATCTTGCTATCAACAAAGATACTTCATAGGAACAAATGAGGCCCTTGTCGGCATTGAGTGATGATTTTCCAAATAACTTCTCAACAGTGCTGCGACTCTCAAACTTGGCCTTTAAGGATTGGAAAAACGATACCGCTTTGTCGGCTTTATCAGAATGAATTTTTACCAAATGGTCTTTCAGTCAGGAAGGCTTTATCGCTTCATTTGAAAATGATTTCTCACAAAGACAAAGGGGAAGCTGTACACTGGAAGGAGATGGAATGATTCCCAGTTTTAGGTATTCCTTTGAATATTTGCGACACTTCCCCTTCTCAGCCGTGCTGAGAAGTCTTCGAAATGAAAGAGGCGGCAGCAGCTGCTCTGGATCTGCCTGCCGGATCATAAAGTAGGAATTTTAGATCATAAAGTAGAAATAAAGCTGAATGGTTTAGACATAAAAATCTGTTTTATACCCATGGGCATCCTTTGTGAGATGTTTGCATCCTTCATGTCCTGTGGTACTCCGTCTTCCCTTTGCTGGAGGGAAGGTGGAGTATGATAGGACATGAAGGATGCAAACATCATCACACTGTATAAAAACAAAGGAGACAGGGGCTACTGCAATAACTACCGTGGCATCTCTCTTCTCAGTGTTGTAGAGAAGCTACTTGCCCGTGTTGTGCTGAAGAGACTCCAGGTGCTTGCAGGCAGAGTCTATCCAGAATCACAGTGTGGATTTCGAGATAATAGATCCACCACTGACATAGTAGTCTCCCTCACAGTAGCAGGAGAAATGTAGGGAACAACAACAGCCACTCTTTGTGGCCTTCATAGATCTCACAAAGGCCTTTGATTTGGTTAGCAGGGATGGCCTTTTTCAAAATACTTCCCAAGATTTGATGTCCACCTCGACTCCTCAACATCATCAGGTCCTTTCATGAGGGAATGAAAGGCACTGTAGTTTTTGACGGCTCAACATCAGATCCCTTTGACATCGGGTTCCAAAAGATCTCCTGTATGGAGAATTAGTGCAGTGAAATTGCCCCAGAGGGAGACCACAGCTGCGATACAAGGATATCTGCAAGCGGGATATGAAAGCCTTAGGAATGGTCCTTGACAGATGGGAAACCCTGACATCTGAGCATTCAGCCTGGAGGCATGCGGTACATCATGGCTTCTCCCAATTTGAAGAGACACTTGTCCAGCAGCTGAGGCAAAGAGGCAGTCATGAAAGCAGCAAAATCCGAGAGCTGGACAGGGGACAGATTGTATTTGTCTTCAGTGTGGAAGGGATTGTCACTCTTGAGTTGGCCTTCTCAGCCACACTAGATGCTGTTCCAAGTCCTCCATACAGAGCACGCTGCCATAGTCTGAAGGATACCTAATCACTCAATCACCCATGGGCAAAACACAAAACAAGATAAGAAAATGAAAAAAGGGTGCTGAGGTTTTTATCTAGTGGAAGTCACTCCACTGATAGAAGGCACTGTCCCCTTTCAGAAGTGGGAAGGAGACAGGGTTCAGTGATGCCCCTCCCTCTTGCAGGCCACTTCAGATCTGCTGGCATATCTCAGTTCAATTTGAGAGCTTTCTCTCCCAGAGGATTTACACATAGAGGCACATCACACCTGTGTACACAGAAAATAGGGGAAGATCTCAAGTCCGACGTCCCTCAAAGCCATTTAAAGTCGGCCAGGTGAACTTTCTTCCCCCCGATAGCCAGCCAGCCACAACAGGACAAGAAGAAAAGCCAGAATTCCCACCCATCCAGGATGACCCGAGCCAGTTCCATCCCTAGAAATTCTGCCGTGCCACCCCAAACCGACCTGTTTCTCTCCGCCCTTCCCTTGCAACAGGCAGGGAGGTGGACAGGAAGGCAGGACGAACAAACAGGGCTCATCTCTCCATCCCCACCCGGGTGCGAAGCAGCGCTTCACCGGGTGAGGACAGGGACCCGAGAGACCCTTTCCTTCCACCCAATCCATATTCGGTGCTCCCCTGAAGGAGAAAGGCGAGACAAGGAAGGCAGAAAGAGCTGCCAGATTCATTGCCAGCACTGCGGCTGCAGCCACCTTCACAGGTTTGGCTCGCTCCAGCGCCCCCTACCGCTCCTTCTGTTCCTTCGCCCCCGCTACTGCCCCTTTTCATTCTACCGCCCCCCTGAAAAACAAAACCACTGCCTGGGGGGCATTATCACCCACGTTAAGAGCCAGTGGTGTAGCGGACAGACTAGGACTATGGAAACATAATGAGGAGTAGGAGTGGAACTAGTAAAATCACTCCTTAAATATCTCACTTACCTTGAAAGCCCTATTAGGGTCACTATAAGTTGGTTCTGACTTAACGGCACATAACAGCAAGCCTTCATGGGTATAGACAGTCTTCAGGGTCAGAGGAAACATGAGGATATTAACAGTGGGAGAGAGTATTGTCCTCATGTCTGGCTTATGGACTTCCTAAAGGCATCTAGGAGATCATTGTGACAAACAGGGCATTAGACCACCATAGGTCTTTGGTGTTGTCCAACAGGGCTCTTAAATGACAGTGAAACTTTCTCCAGCTTAGCTGAAACAGCACATAATCTCTAATGGGAGCTAAGAGTTTCAATCTCTAATTAGCTGAAATTAGCCACATCTTCATAACAAAGAACTGCTGGAGCAGCTGTGATTTTTAGGTATCTGGCTAAATTATATCTATGCAATATTTGCATGTCTGGCACTAGCAAATGTGGGGCTGCTCAGGTTGCTGAGATGTGTGCTATCTGGTTTTGATAGTCTGTTTAGTTCTAGGAGGCTCTGTCTGTACATAGAAGAAATGTTACTTTCCATTCCTCTTGTATCAAAAACAAACACTAAACTATAGTTTTGACACTGTAATTTCTTGCACCCATGGAAGGTGGACCATCTAAATAATAAAACTAGGCCAAATGCTGTTTTCTGTCATAATGTTGTATATAGCATTCCCTTTATAAAACTGGGCTGTTGCTTCCCCAACCTGTCCTAGTGCAGAAAGTTGTTCCCATTTTTTCACTTCTTTACTTTTGTGAATAAATGAATAGATCTACACTTGTGGGGGTGGGGGGCTGGCCCATAAATGCACCCGCTACAGTACTTCAATTAGCTGTTAAGCATCTTTCCTTAAATTAGAGACAGCTTAGAGCCATGATTTGTATCTATGCAATATTTGCATGTCTTGAGGGGACAAGATTGAGTGGGTTTCAGAATGTTCCAGTAATCTACGCAAAAAAAGAGAGAGACTGTATTAACATTAGAAACCATCTGGTAAAGTAATTAAAAGATTTAAATATGGGAGGGTTAAGAGAAATTGCTACATTTTTAATTAGAGATTAAACAGTTTTGTGACTAGGGATGATTGTTAACCTTGGTTATATTTAAAATAAACTGAAAATTGTAATTACCCAAAGCATTTTGTGTTGCCCTTCTCAGAATATTTTCAGGTGAGAACAACTGTAGGCATTTTTATGATCTATTCACTCATCACAACAGAGTTGTTTCCAATATTTTTAATTTACTCTTGTGTACATATATCTTCTCCCCACAGAGCGCTTGGTACTCATCCAACATTAGGTCAGGGGTGTTTAAGACACTTGTGAAGGGGAATGTGACTTTTTTTTAAAAAAAAGTAATGAAATATTGTTCATGGGCATTGTTGTATGAACAATAGCAATAGAAAATCAGAGGGATGAGCTTTTGAAACTGTGGTTATTTCACTGAATGCAACTGCTAAGAACCAGTCTGTGGAAATAGTAGTTTTTGTGGTTTAAATGCATATGTCATCTTTAAATGATTATGGTCCCCTTGAAGGAGAAAATAGAGAAAATACATTTTCATCATAAGAAGAGGGAGAATATTTTATTAGATAAAAGAGGCAATTACACACTTTATAATTAAATATTTCTTTTTAAACATATCATTATCTGAAAACCTCATTCATTTAATTACAACAAATATGACAGGTGCAGATGTGTTTACAGTGACACATTCACAATAGTGTATTCTTCGAAACAAGAGAGGAAGACCCAACTCTCCCTTCTTCCTCATGCAAGGAGGATTTTCCAGTAGAAGAACTCTTTTAACATTTGGATCCAACCCACTAAATTTATATTTTCAGACTAAAATTACTGTGAGGCCACATCTTCATAACAAAGAACTGCTGGAGTAGCTGTGATTTTTAGGTATCTGGCTATATTGTATCTATGCAATATTTGCATGTCTGGCACTAGCAAATAGATAGATGTGGGACCAGAGGTTGGGAGTTTGATTTCTAAGAGGCTACACCTGGCCCCCAATAGCAGCCATTAAACTTTTGGGACTTTCATATAAACATGTTATTTTGGAGCTACCCACAAGAACTTGGTGCACAGCCTGTGGAAGATGAATTATCATTGAAAACGTGTTTTATTTGTTGTTTTATTTTCTTAATGGCCCAATAAAGGTATAACCTGTTCCTGCATTTGTACTGATTTCCTACTGTGTGTCCTTGACAGTAACTGGACTTGATGATCCATAGGATCATCTGTAGTTCTGAGATAGGCGTCAACCTATTGATTGGTTATGCCAGCATAAATGCAGTGGCATAAACTGCAGCTGCAAACTGTCACTTGTTCACAAGTTGCCACTAGTGTCCCTTCTTGCTTGCCATTCAAGTGAACTGGCGTGCAGTAAGGAAATAAGCAGCAACTTGCTAACTATGGGAATTTACTGCTACGATTTATGCTATTGCATTCATGCCACTGAATCTCAACCAATAGGTTACTGGCCACTAAAATTTTAACAGAATATGGCATGCATGAACTCTAGAGCTGCTGCTGTTGCTGCAGTATGGCTTGATTGAATTGAACTCATGTCAAACATAATTGTGATAATAATAATCTAATCTACAATTGGGTAAAAGTTATTTTCCTTAGAGAAAGAATGCTGTGAGCAATCACGTCCATTTTAGATTTCTGTTTTGACTGATCACTGTGTTAATCATTTTCTATTTTATAATAACAATGAAACTTGTGACCAAGTTAGAGGTAAAAAGATGTACATAGGTATTATAAGAGTGGCTTAATATGCTTGTTTTTCTTTGCATGTTTGTGCCTTTTAAGAAAAAATAGCTATCAGTTGGTGAATAGACAAAGTTTAAAACAGAACTCATTTAGATCAATGAGGTAATTTTCAAAATGAAATTAGTAGTCTTTTTGTCATTTTGATCTGGCACTAGCTTCTCACAGCTTTTGAAATTTTTTAGAAAATTTCCAAAAGCTGTGAGAAGCTCTTTATCTATTTGCTAGTGCCAGATCAAAATGACAAAAAGAAAATTTTGTATTTAAGAAGGCACAAAGCAACATTTTCATTGCTAACATCCCGGAAATTAATTTTTGGTAAGATGCTATTAAGATGTACAGTCATGTGAAAAAGAAAGTACACCCTCTTTGAATTCTATGGTTTTATATATCAGGACATAATAAAATTCATCTGGTCCTTAGTAGGTCTGAAAGAAGTGCCAAAGAGGAAATCCATCAGCAGTGATTGCAGAGAAGCAATTGCTGCTGCCCATCAGTCTGAGAAGGGTTATAAGGCCATTTCCAAACAATTTAAAGTGCTTGATTCGACAGTGAGGAAGATTATTCACAAGTGGAAAACATTCGAGACAGTTGCCAACCTTCACAGGAATGGATGTCCAAACAAATTCACCCCAAGGTCAGATAGTGCAATGCTCAGAGAAACTGCAAAAAACCTAAGAGTTGCATGTCAGATTCTACTGGCTTCAGATATTAAAGTTCATGATAGTACAGTTAGAAAAAGACTGAACCAGCATGGTTTGTTTGGAAAAGTTACCAGGAGAAAGCCTCTTCTTTCTAAAAAGAATATGGCAGCGTGGCTTGGGTTTGCAAAGTTGCATCTGGACAAACCACAAGACTTCTGGAACAATGTCATTTGGACAGATGAGACCAAAGTGGAGATGTCTGGCTTTAATGCAGAACACCATATGTGGCGAAAAACAAACACAGCATATCAGAACAAACATCTCATACCGTCAAGCATCGTGGTGGAGGGGTGATGATTTGGGCTTCTTTTTCAGCTACAGAACCTGGGCATCTTGCTGTCATTGAGTCAACCATGAACTCCTCTGTATACTAAAGTATTTTAGGAGTAAAATGTGAGGCCATCTGTCCAACAGTCAAAGCTTGACCAAAATTTGGTCATGCAACAGGACAGTGATCCCAATCACACCAGCAAATCTACAACAGAATGGCTGAATACGAAAAGAATCCAGGTGTTGCAATAGCCGAGTCAAAGTCCAGATCTCAACCCGATTGCAGTGCTGTGGTTGATTATTTAAAAAACCTGTTGATTATTTCTCAAAAATAGTATGTTAATAATAGTGACATAACATTTTCCCACTGAAACTAGTTTGTTTTGTCTGTTTAGCCTTTTCTCAATTTTTTTTTAAAATAGAGCATTTCATTTACTGACTTTGAAAACCATGGAGAAATTCAGTTTAAAAGTAAAATCATTTGTACTGGAAAGAAAAAAAATTGTTATTTAAACCTCATGAATAGCCCAGTAGTAAAGATAGGATGAACATTTGTTTGCTTGTTTTATATGGTTTCAAGAATAAAACAAAGAATAACAATGTTAAAAAGTCAGATTTAATAGGCCTGCAATTCCAGGTGCATGCATAGGCATATACAGAGGTATTAAGGGGTGAATCTCAGATTGTTTAGTAGCTTCAGAAGATTTCTGAAAGATACAGTGCATATAGATACAGTTTCACAATACTGAGACTTGAAATTCATTGTAGCTGTTGCTTCAAAATCATTTAGGATAGTTGTTATGGAAATAATTCCATCTTTGCCCTTATTGTACAGACCTCTATATCTTATCAAGCCTTTCTGGGTTTTTTTATACTGTAGAAAAGCTATTCAGTAAACAATACTGTACAATGGATAGGAGAGCTTTACTGAAGATTGGTCTATGCAAAGTTTCTTATAGTTAACAAACTATGCAATTCTATATTCAGCTTAGTGTTCTACAAAAATAAAAGGCATGTCATTCTTAAAATCTATAAATCTATAACACCTTTTTGTCCATTAGGTCCATGTTATCATGGTCTGAATAAATCTGATGTTATAGCAATTTGAGTATATATACTCAACATCTTTCTAATCTGGTGGTTCCTGAGTTTGGGTAACCCAGATGTTCTTGAACTGAACAATCTAGTCCTAAGATTGTCTTTTTATAATATATCCCATAGTAATTAATTCTCTTGAGAAATGTTTATGTACCAGTGATTAGCATGCTGAAATGTTGGTTTTAGCAGGAAAGAGGAACTGTGATAATCAGGGTGGCAAGGATTCTCCTTTGTGTTGCAGGCCACCCCTTAGGTATAAAAGCACCTGTTCTTTGAGATTTGTTTTCATATGTAGAACTGAAATCCATTTTCTTTTTATTTGCTTTGAAATTGTTAGTTGCTATCACCTCAGAAAAAAACTCTTTGTTAATGTCATTTTCTTTTAAGAACTGCCTGAGCCTCTCTTGATTGAAGAGGAAATACAAGAAACAGAAACTTGGGCCAAGCCTCTCATCTACCTTTGGCAGAACAGAGTACCAAATTTCACTGCTGAAAAGGAATATAATGCAGCTGTTGCCAAATTGGAACCCTATTGTGCCATATGCACACTGCTCAGACCCTACTACAAGGTAAGGAGGCATTATATAATTTAAAACACTTTCATAGATGTCATCTTTAAAGTAAATTATAAAAAATCAAATAATAAATAACAAGGTGGCTGCAAACATCTGTAGAAGACTATTTAAAGACACAGTTGCAGAATTCATTCTTCATGGGTAAAGATTAATGGTTCTTTATCTAGCAAATCCAAATTGATTGTGTGACTCTAAGGAGATAGTTGGAATCATGATTTTCACTAACAAAGCAAGGAAGTATGAATAATTCAGTCCATATTTTCAGGGAGGGTGAAACCACGTCTCATGAAGTGAACCTGCCTATTAAAGCCCCCAGCCAAAAGTACAAAAATACATTTTTATCTTTTTTTACTCTTTACTTTTATTTTCACATATTGTCAGTGTTAGCCTTGCATGATAACGTAAAGAAAACAGAGGAAAGAGAAATCTTGATGGGCATTGAGATTTATACACCCATGACTTTAAAAATGTGATTTCACTGGTTTCTCAACCACCCTATCTGCTTCTTGCAGAATGGATTCCCATATTGCCATATCATAAGTGAATGCAGTGATTAGGCTTTACTATACTCTTTTCAGATTATAAGCTGTTTTTAAAACTTTCTTCCCTAAATGTGGCTAATGAGCTTCAGTGCGACCAGCAAGAGTGCGCTCTCAAGTCTCCATCATATCAGCCTTTGCAGGTAGTAGAAACATGAGAAGGGGCTCACCAGCAGATCTTAATGCCTGAGAGGCCCTGTATGGGAGGGAGGGAGGGAGGGAAGGAGGGATTTTTACTCAGCCTTTCTCTTTGAAAAGCACCCAGGGTGACTTACAACAATGAAGGGCAATATTTAAAGTTGAAAACAATGAGTATATAACGGTGGTTAACATCATTAAAAAGTGATATTTAACAATTATGAACAATGAATAAGGAGGCATCTTACATAAATTAACAGACAATATTAAGGCAAAGATCAGTAAGTATAGAAAAGTGTTTAAAATCTCACTTTGTGAGAAAAACACAAGTAACAATCCAATCAAAGCAGTAATGCATAACAATCTATTTAAAAATCACACATAGCTAGCTGGTTACTGAGGGAAGGCTTGCCTGCAGAAAAAGGTTTCTGCCTGCTTGCAGAAGGATAGCAAAGATGAGTCCAGTCTGGCCTCCTATGGGAGAGAGTTCCAAAGTCTGGTAGCAGCAACAGAGAAGGCTCTCTCCTGTGTACCCATCAGAGACACCTATGAAGGTGGTGGGACTGAGAGAAAGCCTTCTCCTGATTATTTTAACACTCAAGATGGGAGATACGGTCTTTGAGAAAGCTTGGATCCAGGCCATTTAGGGCTTTATAGGTTAAAAACAGCAGTCTTACTTGAACAATCAGGATTCTGAACCCAAATTGTATAAGACTTTATAAGTCATAACCAGCATTTTTAACTGTGTCCAGAAAAGGACTAATAGACTATGTTGAAAGGGAGTCGAATGTTTCCTTTAACTTGCCCCAGTCAGCAGTGTGACTGCACAATTTTGGACAAGCTAAAATTTCCGAACAGTCTTCAAAGGCAGCCCTGTCTACTCCAGTAATTCCATTGGAATATAATTCAGGCATGTGTCACTGCAATCAAATCAAATATCTCCAGGCACAACAATTTTAACTATGTCAATACATTTCAGGCCACTGTGCTAATCTTAGAAGTCTATCAAGGAGTATACTTGAGCTACAAATCTGAGTTTTCAGGGGAAATTTAACCCCATTCAGCCCAGGCTGAATCTTATTCCCTGATCTGGCTTTCAACTGACCAGGAACACCTTTGTCTTGACTATATTAAGTTTCAGCTTGTTCACACACACCCTCCAGTCCAATACTAACATTAGACACTGTAGTAACAAAATAGATTCATTGTATTTAGATGGAAAGGTGAAATAGAGTAGGGTACCACCAGCATTTCAGTGGCACTGAATACTGAAACTCCAGACAAACTGTCCCAGTCTTCTTTTTTGCATATGTTAAATAGCATAGGGGACACAAGATGGAGCCCTGAGGGACACTATATGTCAACAGCCGAGGTTGGAACAGGAGTCTCCAACACCACTTTTCTGAGATTAGAACTCCAAGAAGGACCATGCCATTATAAAATGGTGCAACCAAATTCCATCCCGGAGAGATGACCCAGAAGGATACCATGGTAAATGATATTTAAAGCTTCTGAAAGAGCCAGCAGAAGCAACAGGTGCATACTCCCCCAGCTGGTTCCTGTTGTAGTTCATCCACCAATGCATTCAAAGCAATTTGTGTCCCATACCCAGGTATGAAGTCAGGTTGAAATGGATCTCAATAATCTGTTTCATCCAGGAATTTCTGGAGTGGAGAGGCCACTACATGCTCAGACATGTTGACTAAGAAGGGAATACTGGAGACTGGCCAGCAGTTATTCAGTATGGTTAGGTTCAGAGAGTACTTTTTCAACAGTAGACTTACAGCTGCCTCGTTTAGGTAGATTGGAATCCTGGCTTTCACCTCTCTGTTTACTCATTTAGCCATCCTTAATCCATGAATACTGGGCAAGTAAGAGCCAAAGTGATGGGTTGTACCTCACATCTCACATGGACTGATAAGGATGTGTTTGGCCATAGCATGAAGAACTTCATCAGGAGGGCTTTAAACTGAATTGGAAATGGGGAAGGAGATGCAGACTCAGAGGTAAAGACAGATGAATTCTTATGCACAATGAGAAAAACAGAGAAAGCACTCTAATAGGATGCAGTAATAGTTTGCATGAAAATGTATGAAGAAAAGCAGACCACTAATTGCAGTCTCTGGTACCCCTATATGAATGCTGGGATTATGGAGAACAAACAAGAAGAACTGGAAATCTTAGTTCAAGGAAGTAAATGTGACTTGATAGAGTTAATTGAAACTTAGCAGGAGGACTCCCAAATGGAATACAGCGATTGATGGATATGAATTGTTCAAAAAGAATGGAAAGAATAGAAAGGGAGGTAGAGTTGCAGTCTATGTCAAAGTACATATTCTTGCACAGAAATACAAGAGGATGAGCTTTTTTGTCCCATCGATAGCATCAGGATTAATGTAACTGGGGTGAAAAATAAGAGGAACTTGGTAATTGGAGTCTACTACTAACCATGTTATACTGGAGTTTTTTATTTCAAAGGAAACAAAAGCTGGGCATAGCCACATGTGTATGCTGGATTTTAGAAAAGCCACTTCTAATAAACTCAGAATAATGATAGGTAAAGCATTATAGTAGGAGATCATATCAAGAAAAGGAGTCCATGATGGGTGGGAATTCTAAGGGCACAACTACAAACAATTCCAACAAGAAAGAAAGAAAGAAAGAAAGAAAGAAAGAAAGAAGGACAGACGGACAGACGGACGGACGGACGGACGGACGGACGGACGGACGGACGGACGGACAGACCAAGGTGGCTTCACAAAAAGCTGGGAAAGGACCTGAAAACAAATAAACAAAAGGAGACATATAGGAAGTGGAAGGAAGGCCAGACTACAAAGGAAGAATACAGATGTAGCAAAGAATTGCAGGGATGGCATTAGGAAGGCAAAAACTTGAGAATGAGCTGAGGTTAGCAACAGGTACTAAAAGCAGCAAAAAAAAACATTCTTCAGATGTGTGTATAACAAAAGACAGAGAACATATGCTTCTCTACTGTGCCTTGTACAGTGACATTAGCTCTTTAGAACTGGAATCAATCCTTTTTAATCTTCTGGTAGGTGTGAATAAAACCTACACCAGACAGACGGCCAAATTTATTTGTTTATTAATTCAGCGGCGTAGAACTCAATTTTTAACAAACCCACCTGTCTAATCTTATTGGATATAATTAATTGTTCTTTGTAGTGGTCTCTGTGAATGCACACAATTGGGTTAATCCTGCGCCTGCGCAGGACATCTGGAAGATTCTAGAGCTTTAGAAAAAAGAGTCAATTAGCTCCCCCCAGAGGGTATATAGGCCCCACCTCCTCCATCTTCCTTTTAGTTCCTCTTTTTCCGCCGTTCCTGTAGGACGTAGGCAGAGCAGAGCAATCAACTGTTAAGTATTCTAGCTTAGCTAGCCTTTTCTAATCCCTTTTTTATTTTATTTTACAGTTGTTCGACAGAACCTACTATTTTTGTTGTTTATTCTTCATTCTGTCACTCTCCCCCCCATCAACAGATCTCCCTTCTTTTGTCTATGGCCCCTCGGGGCTTCAAGCAGTGTGCTGTCTGCTCCGGAAAAATCCTTTTATCAGAGGGGCACGATAAATGCTTGTTTGTTTGGGAGAATCACATCTTGATCAGTATTGCACTGCCTGCAAAGTTTTCTCTAAGCAAGCAATCAAGTTAAGACGCCAAAGACTTTGGTCTTTCCTCTACGAAAAGACTCTTTCTCCTGCCATGGAGAGCACCTCTCTTCCAGCACTGTCTCCTCCTCGTGCTGAGGCCTCCCAGCAGAATTCCCCTGCAGAGCAACCGATGCTTACCATCTCTGTGCCGGTTAAGGCTAAGGATGCTTCCAAACCGCCTAAAGCCAAAGCGCCTTTCGTTCTGCTATGCCTGCAAAGAAGAAGGCCACTGATAAACCAAAGAAAGTGAAGAAATTGGCTAAGCTGTCTATTGTGCCTCCTCCCGCTCCTTCGATATTGCTCGAGGAGTCTTTGAGGGAAGCAATCGGACTTTCTGATACTGAGGAGCACATTCCTTTAGCCCAGACGGCTCAGGATAATATGTGCATGTTGCCGAACTCAGGCTGATTTGAGGCTGTGCCAGACGCCAGCAGGGCCGTTGCCCACTCAAGCCCTTGATACTCAGGGCAGGCTGATATCGAGTCTCCATCCGAACAGGAGTCTGATCATAACACTCCTATAAAGTGTACTGGAAAGCGCAATCATACCACTCCATACCAGCCTTGGGATGAAGGCAATGAGTACCATCCTCAGGGCCTGCCACAGTTTGGCCACCCTTTCTACGCTCTGTTCCAGCCGTACCCATACCATGGCTATGCCTACCCTCTGGAGTTTCCAGGCTCTACTGCTACTCAAGCATCGTGGTACCATACCATGGCTCCCACTATCCTGTGTCAGCCACAAACTCAAGTGGATTTTTCCACCCCACAGGCACCATCCCGTAAGAGGCAGTTTCCTACGGTACCTACAGCACTCACCAAGCGTGCTAAGTACAGCAGCCGGCATTCTTCGGTCCAGGCTACGACACTTTATTCTGGTCCTGATGCTCACGATACCGTCCTCTTCTCCCTATCCACTTAATTGGATGCGGATATGGTACCAGAAGACACAGTACCGAGGCACTCCCCGTCTCTTGCCTCGCAGTCATCCCATGATAACCCCTCTACAGCATCCAGTGACTCAGACGTCCCCGATGTAGGTGGCTGCGGTCCCTTACCTAAAAACATGTAAAGGTCAAGGTAGAGCAGGGGTTTCCAAAATACACAGGCCACATCTGGCCTGCCTTGCCTTTATATCCAGCCCATTGAATGCTGCAGGCTCAGATCCACAGGCTCAGGTCTGTTCCCTTCAGCCCATGTGTGCGCATGTTCCTTTGGCCCTTAAAATGTGCAAAATATATGATGTGGCTGGCCCTCATGCTGAAAAGTTTGGAGACCCCTGAGCTAGAGGATAAACTTAGTCTGTATTTAGAAGTGGTGTTCCCTCAAGTCTTTATTTTAGGAAATCAGTATCCATGCTATGTTCACCCTTTCTAGCTCATTCTGTTTCTGAGCTCTTTCAAGAGCAAGCAACCAGAAAACGAAAGAAGCTCTGGAGGAACCATTTATGACATGTAAACAGGGATATAGTCGGGAAAAAAATTGTGTCAATCAAGTAGCTCCTAGTGTGGGTGTTTCTATCTTATATTAAAGACTCATATCCTCCCCTAGGCGTCTTCCTGATTATTTTACTGACTGCTTTTAATGTTCTTTGTTACTGCCATTGGTGTTTTATCATGGTTTCCCCCCAAAAATAGCATTGAGGGCTTTTGTTTTTTAGAATACGAGTGTAAAATTTCAAAAAAATTAATTCATTGCTACCAGTTGGCTGCATTTTTTCAAGCTGGCTGTTAATATACAGATAAGATTGCAAATGCTTTGAAGACTGGGAACTTTTAAGGACTGAGGAAGAGTAAATTCTTAGTAATTGTTATAAAATATCCTGTGTCCAAACTAGACTACTTCTCTGTTCCACCTCTGGTATGTAAACCACTGGTTGACAGCCATTGGCCTACAATGACTAGCAGCAAATTTCATTTGTTTGTTATAGCATGTTGTTTTCCTCCTCCCCATATTTTTCATTTAATGCTTGTTTTGTGATTGGTCACTGACAGGTAAAGCAGACTTATTTTGCTAGTCTGGTTGCTCAGACACATGACTGAAAAAGTTGCAACAACGAAATAAGAATAAACAGTTCCTTGAATGTCTCTTTTATTGTATGTGTATTAAATTTTTTACATTTAATACATGTCATTTGTACATGTAGCTGAGCCATCCCTCCTTGTAGTTGCTGTAGCCCTGTTGTTAACATACTATATATTGAATACTCTGTTGCCAGTCCTTAAATGACTCTTGCCCCAATAATCCACTGAGGTTTTGTGCTAATAAGCCTCTTTGAGTCTCTTTTCCACCTTTTGTCGCTATATTGATTTCCCCCCTTCTTAAGTAAATAAGGGATGCTGTTTAAGACTTCTGCCAGCAGATGCCACTATAACCTTACTTTTCTTTCTCAATCTTATTTACATGTCTTATCCAAGGGAGGGGAAGCTTTCCTCTGGGTAGAAACTTCTCACAGTTGCCAAGCCACAACAATAAAAATTTAAAGATCTGCAATGCTTTGAAGTAAATAGGATTTGATATCAATATTTCAGATAGTTATGGGAGTGAGGCTTTTATCTTAGATTGATCTCCTTTTATGATGAGGTACGAGGGGTGCTGATAAGTATTGAGCCTTTCCCAGACAAAATTGAGCTAGGAAGCTATAAATTGCAAGGTTTATTGGCCAATTTGTCTGTATTCAATGGTGCAAAAATCAACTGCCTATGATTTTAACTTATCTTTCATTTTCAACTCCAAAGTGAACATGGCAGCACCTACAGAGAAGTTCAGTGTGGAAGAGCATAGGACCATAATCAAGTTCCTGTTTCTCCAAGGGAAAGGTGCAAAGCAGATCCATGATGAAATGTCACAAACTGTGGGTGACAGTGGCCCTTCATATGCAACAGTTAAATGTTGGGTTGTCAATTTTTAAACTAGCCATTTCAGTGTTGAAAGTGAGAAACCCAGTGAAATGCCTCTTTCTGTCTCTGTCCCTGCAAATATGAAAGCCATCCATGACATGATCATAGAGGACCACCGAATATCAGCCAAAAGTATTGCTATATATCTGAGAATATGCCACAGAGTTGGTGCCATTATCCACAAAAACATGGAAATGAGAAAGCTGGCAGCAAAGTGGATCCCCAAACTTTTGATAGCCGAACAAAAGAGAAAATGTGTGGAGGAGGAGTTTTGTCATGTTGCAGCCAGCAGCTTCTGGGAACAGCTCCCAGAAAAAGTTGGAATCGCTAGGTCTGGGATTCCCCTAGAAAATGGGGAATCGAAGGGGGGCCAAGAGAGGTCTCCCTGAGCAGTTGGTGAGTCCCAGAAGGTAGAAGATTGGGCAGCAACTTGATTTTTCTTCCTTCTGAAAATTCACATGAGCACAGACCGAAGACAGGAAGCCATTTTGGCAGATTAGCCAGGAGAACTCCGCTGCCGAGGATAAGAGAGCAAGAAGCATGGCAAAAATATACAATAACAAAGTAAGTGAAAGCCTTTGATTTATGAAAAACCTCATCAAAATGAAAAAGAAATGAGAGTGAAAATATTTGACCAAAAGGAGATAACAGTGGCGTATCTGGCTTGCCAGCTCACGTCTCAAAAATGAAAGGAAACTTGACTTTTAAACAGCAAGCTGGCTCAAGGTCGAACTGAGAGAACAGTGAGACAGAAATAGCTGGTGCTTTTGTTAAAAAATCCCAGAGATAATAATACTGGACAGGCTTTAAGGGACTAAAACTTGGTGAATATTGTATACCCTGGATCTTTTTTCTTAGATTGTGTGGGATTCTGATAGCAAAACTGAGCTGGTTTTTTTTCGGAGAAGGAGAAATAAGCTTTTGGAAGTTAAAAAAAAAACAGACGGTGAATTAACAGCAATACGATCTGAACTGAACAGACTGAGGAGTTTGGTGAATGGCACTTTGATAACAGAACCTTGCTGGGCTTTTGAAGGAGGAATAAACTTTTAGAAGCAAAAAAAAAGTCTGGAAATCATCAGCGAGACAAATGACTGAACGGGCAGAGGAGCTTGCAAAACCTGGACAGGAGTCTGACAGATTATAACAACATCCATGAGAGAGACTGATCTCCTGTGTTTGCTGATTAGCCTGGATTTTTTTCTTTTTGCTGGACTGTGTATGATCCTGACAATACTGTCACAGTTGTAATTTAATTTATTGGACTATAAGTTGATTTATATACTATAATACCTGGGTAAGGGGGAGAGGAAGTACCAAGGGGGGGGGGTTGGTTTGTTGATAAAATAGTGGAAACTAAAGAGCATTATATATACAGATCATACTCACTGGAAAGATGGAAATGGCCCCTGAAAAAATTAGATATCAACGGTCAGAGACTTTGTTAGATAAAGAATGGCAAGTTATTATGCAAATGACAATACTGACAGCATTTAAGCAGGTAAATGAGCATCTCAGCCAGATCGAAGATTTGATGGAAGAGAAAACATTAGATATAAAACTACAGCTAAAGGAAACTCCAGAACTGCGTGTATTGAGTGTGATGCCAGGCAATATAAAGGGGATTAAGTGTTACCCAGTAAGCTACAACTGTCAGAAAATCTGAGGTTAAAAATTGGATTACTGTTCTGGATCTCTCCTTCCCTTCCAAAAATGGAAGAAAATAGAGTCACAGAAACAAAAGAAGCATATTGAGAAAATATGGGAAGTGATTGAAGTGTATACTCTTTCAGGCCTGCTGAATGTATGTATAAGACAAAAGGAAATTGAAAGAGGGGATGTATTTTACAATTGGTCTCGGTTTCCTGATAGTGTGGGAATAACTTAGATTCAAATCATAACAGAATTGCAAGTTGAAAGCTAGGGGCTAATCAAACAGTTTAAAAAAAGAAGTAGAAAGTTGAGCTTTTATTGAAAAATGAATAGATTATATGCTTGTATACTTAATATGAATAGATTGGATGACTATATACTTTGTGTTCTCCTATTCTCAAAACCCTTCCACTTCCTTTTACCTTCTGTATTCCCTACCCTATCCTTAATAGTTAAAAAATAAATATATATTTAAAAAAGCAAAAAAAAAAAAAAAAAAAAGAGAGAGAGAGAGAGAGAGAGAGAAAGTGGAGTCATTGGTGGCTGTTTCGGAACATTTTGCAAGAAATGAGTCAGATTTCCTGGGCAAACTGGAAACTGGTGATGGGTCTACTGTTATGATCTTGAGACAAAGGAACAATCTAAGGAATGGAGGCACAGCGGATTCCCCAGGCCAAACAAGTTCCAAGTGCAAAGGTCGGTGCAGAAGCAAATGGCAACAGTCTTTTGGGATAAGAAGGGTGTTCTGCTGGTGGACTATTCTCACGTTTCTGGGGGTTACAACAGCCGAAGTCCGATAAACCAGTCCAGGGTCAAGAATACCAAGAATGCAAAGCCAATGTCCATAAATCAACTCACAGAAGGAAGTCCAGCGTCAAAGTCCAGAGTCCGATACACAGCGTAGTCCAGGGTCAGAGTCCAAAGTCCAATACCAGCGTAGTCCAGGGGCAGAGTCCAGAGTTCAGAGTCAGGAACACGGTTCAAGAAACGTGGATGCAAGCCAAGGTTTCGACTCCTTGCTTCCACAGAATTTCTGGCTTCACTGGGAGCTGTTTTATAGTAAAACAGCTCCTTGAGCTGCTGGAAAGCTTTCTATCCTGCTAATACTCAGGACTAGATGAACGTAGGTTTCTGTGGACAGCCTTCCAGCGATCCTCTGATCTTCTTGTTCTAAGTTTTTCCCAAAGCCTGGCCCGAAGCTTGTCTGCTGTGGAAGGAGAATCTGGAGGCGGTTCAGGTATTTCCGATCTCTCAGCATTCTCTTCAGCCTCAGTTAACACTTCTGGTGCCAGGTCTTCGGATGCACTCATGACAACTATCTCCAACAGGGTTCAACCATCAATGCAAAATATAACTGTGCTTTATTGATGAAGTTGAAGCAAAACATCAAGGAAAAACGTTGAGGAAAGTTCTCCAGAGGTGTCATCCGTTTGCATGACAATGCTTCATCACACACTGCAGGTGAAACAATGGCAAAACTGATGTCCTTAGGCTTTCAAGTGATGCCCCATCCCCCCTATTCTCCGGACCTGGCTCCTTCTGACTATTATCTGTTCCCCAAACTCAAAAAACACCTAAAGGGACAACAATTTGGGAGTGTTCTGTGTTACATACAGCACTGATGTTACCTGTCTGTCATGGGTTTGGAGGGAAAGTTCCATCCTATGGGGAGTGGAAGGCGGGACATCAGGAGGAGGGGCTGTACTGCATATATATGTGAAACGTGTGTGGAGAAGGGAGACGCTGGGATGTGAAGAAGCAGCAGCTGGGAAGAAGAAGCTGGTGTGGGAGTTTGTGCGTCAGACAGGGTACTACTGTGTGTCAGAGTACCAACCTGATAGGTTCAGGTGTCTGTTGGTTAGCCAGAACTGATAGGTTCAGGGTCTGTGCTTCAAGTTAAGGGTTCTGTGTGAACCAAACTGTGTGTATGTATGAGTGAAACTAAGCCACGTTACTATATCTTATTCAACTGATCATTTTATTTTCCCTGTGTGTTGTTTTGAATAAACCTTATTCTTTTATTGGTTAAAAATCCATCCCTGGTCTGTGTGACTTCTTATAGGGAAGGGTTGGTGGCAGCTTAGTTAACGTGTGGCAGATCCCAGTAGGTCTGGGTTTGTCACATTGATTGGTGTCCAGCGTGTGGGATACGACTGGTCCAGTTGTCCAGTGGTACAGCAAAGCCTTGGCAAGTGTGCCCAGAGCAAGGGGGGTCTAGTCAGGGACAATCTGAGGCGCGTAGGTAATCTTCTAGGTGTACCTCACGGGGAGGTGCGCTAGTAGAAGAATGTGCCAACTGGGGAGACTAGATTAGGGTGCTCTGAGGCAGCCTGTTTTTGGCGGGAAAAAAGCTGAGGCAAAACTGTGAAATAGCAGTGAGCTAGCTTGTCTGCTGAGAGGCCCAGCAGAGGGGGGTAGACTCTAACTCGCAACTGTTGCAAGTAGTGCTGAAAGGACAGCAGCAATCTATAGGGAAAGCTGGTTCTGAGGCAAAAGAAAAAAAAAGTGGTCGTTTTATTTTGAGGCTTGACTTTTTAAAGCAGCCTGTTCGGGGGGGGGGGGATTATGCCCTTGACTCGAAGCCAAATGGCAGAAATGGGTGAAGTGAAAGACCCCCAGGTAGACCAAGGTTCTGAGGATGAATTTGGCTCAGTGCAAGGTGACAGCACAGGAGAGCAGAACCCAGAACTCAGAAAATTGCTCATAGCCCAACAGCATGAACTGAGGATGAGGCAATTTGAAATGGAGGAAAGATTAGAGAGAGAAAAAAGGGAGGAAAGGGAAAGGGAGAGGCAAAGACAATTTGATCTGGAAAAAGAAAGAATGGCGTTTGAATTAAGAAAATTGGAACTGATGAATCAGAACAATAATAACAATAGGGATTCTGAGGGAGGCCAATTGTCTAAAGCTGACCTGAAGAAATTCCCTGTGTACCACAAGGGAGATTGTCCTGAGGTGTTCTTTTCCTTAGTGGAAAGAGCGTTTGTGGACTTCTCAGTGAGGGAAACTGAGAAGATGACCATCATGCGATCTTTAATCAGTGGTAGCCTGGCCGAGGTTTATTCAGAGATGCCAGAGGGACTGATGAGAGATTTTGCAGAGTTTAAAAAACTGGTGTTTGCAAGACATGGGATAAATGCGGAACAGCTGAGGCAAAGATTCAGGTCCCTCACAAAGAAACCAGAGCAGACTTTTACCCAAGTGGGGGCTCAATTGGTGAGGCTGCTAGAGAAATGGATATCTCAGGAGGGGACAGAGACCTTTCAGCAGCTCAAAGATTTGATAGCGCTGGAACAGTTCTATTCAGTCCTGCATGGGGAACTGAAATTCCAGGTGAGGGAAAGGAAACCAAAATCTGTGGCAGAAGCAGCCGAGATCGCAGATTTTATTTACCAGATAAGAAAGCCCTTAGGTGAGGAGAAATCTGTAGGGAAACCTAAAGAAACCTACAGCAAGTACTCTCAGGGACCAGGGAAAAGCCAGCAAGGGGGAGGGGCCCATGGTGAAGGGAAGCCCTCAGACATGAAACCAAGACCTCAGATTTTGGAGGGAAAACCAAAACAAGATGAGAGAGAATCAAAATACACCAGAAAATGTTATTTCTGTCAGGGAAAGGGCCATCTAATCTCAGAGTGTGAGAAATTAAAGCAGCTAAAAGGAATTGTGCCTCAGGATTCGAGTGGGACCAAGCCAAAAGCTGTGTTCTGTGTCCAGAAAGAGCAAGGCTCATTGTCACTGAGGGAGCCTGTTGCCATGGCTACTCAATCTGGAACAGCTACATCTGCTGATCAGGCTGAGGAAAATGGTCCTCTTGTAGAGGTCAGGCGCTGCCTACTGGTGAGAACAGATTCTCAGTTGTTTGAGACAGCAGGGGTGGACGTAGGAATACTTGACCGTCAGTATCGGGGGCTGCGGGACACTTGTTCCCAGGTGACCCTGTGCCATCCAGATATTATTCCTAGGGAATATGTAATCCCAAATGAGAGCATGAAGGTGGCAGGGATTGAGGGGCAGGTAATCTCACTGCCAGTCGCGGAGGTACCTGTCAACTTTCAAGGCTGGAGGGGAGTTTGGCGGCTAGCGATTTCATCGACTCTGCCAGCAGCCGTGCTCGTGGGAAATGACCTGGCTGAACATGTGAAACGGGTGCTAGTGATTACACGTTCACAAGCCACCACGGGGACAGTTCAGGGGGGTAATGATGAGCCAGAGACGGAAGCAGAGGGGAGTTCAGAAGCTGTGGTGGAAACTTTAACCACAGACAGCAGATTTGGACAGGAGCAAAAGGCAGACGCCACTCTCCAAAAGTGTTTTGAACAGGTGACTGACGCCCAGCTAACACCTGAAACCCCAGTGAGATTTCTGGAGAAAAAGGGGATTTTGTATAGAGAGACCCTGAGGAATATCTCAAAAGGGGGAGATGGGATCAGAAGTCAGCTGGTGGTACCTGAAAAGTATCGCCCCATGATCTTACAAAGGGGGCACTCTGACATGTTTGCTGCACACTTAGGGGTGAACAAAACACAGCAGAGAATCACACAGAATTTTTACTGGCCTGACATAGGGAAGCAGATCAGGGAGTTCTGTAAACAATGTGATGTGTGTCAAAGGCAGGGGAATAACCGCGACAGGACCAAAGCAAAGTTGTGCCCTTTGCCTGTGATTGACACTCCGTTCAAATGCATAGGGGTGGATATTGTGGGACCTTTGCCCAAGGCCACAAAGAGGGGGAACAGGTTCATTCTCACCATTGTGGACCATGCCACGAGGTACCCTGAAGCCATACCCTTGACTAACATTGAAACTAACACAGTGGCAGATGCCTTGGTGGGGTATATGTCCAGGATGGGATTTGCCTCAGAAATAATCACAGATTTGGGAGCATCGTTCACATCAAAGCTCATGAAACGCTTATGGCAAATCTGTGGAATTAAGCACAAGGAAACCACTGCCTATCATCCTGAAAGTAATGGGTTAACTGAGAAGTTCAATGGGACTCTAATGCGCATGATTAGGGCTTACTTGGCAGAGAATCCAAACAATTGGGACCAGAAGCTGCAATCCCTTTTGTTTGCTTATCGATCAGTGCCACAAGCCAGTACCGGGTTCAGTCCGTTTGAACTTTTATTTGGGAGAAGGGTGAAAGGGCCCCTTGATTTGATCAAACAAAATTGGGAGCAGATCACCCAGGATGACCCACAAGACGTTGTGACATACATAGACACCCTGATGAATGACCTAAAGAGAAACCTAGAACTGGCAGCAGAAAACCTGCAAGCGCAGAAGGTCAGACAGAAAACATGGTATGACCACAAAGCTAGAGAGAGGCACTTTGACCCAGGGGAGGAAGTGCTTTGGCTTAGGCCCTGCAGAGAGAATAAACTGCAGCTCAAATGGGCAGGACCATATAGGGTCATTTCCAAGATGTCAGACCTGAACTACCTTATAGAGCAGGAGGAGAACCAAGCAAGGAGGGTGGTTCATGTGAATGCCCTAAAACCCTACTACAGAGGGGAACAGAGGGTTTTATTTGCGATAAAAGCAGCTGAGAGTGAGGAAGCTGAGTTACCCTTCTGGGAGGGTAGAGGGGAAGTAAAATACAACCCAGAGGAGGTAAAGGTCAGTCCTGCACTCATCCAAGACCAGCAGCAAGAACTAAAAATGCTGCTCATTAAATATCAACAGGTGTTTTCCAACAAGCCGGGGATAGTGAAGGGAGTGATGCATCGGATCCACACAGGGGATGCACCCCCGCAGGCAGTATCCCCATACCGAGTAACGGGACCCTATAGGGACAAGGTGCGGAAGGAGCTGGACGAGATGCTTAGAGAGAACATAATCGTCCCCTCTTCTAGTCCTTGGTCCTCTCCGATAGTCCTTGTGGACAAGCCTGATGGGAGCATTAGGTTTTGTGTTGATTACAGGAAATTAAACCGTGTAACCACTCCTGATGCCTACCCAATGCCCAGGCTAGACAACCTGATTGAAACCATAGGGGGTTGTCGGTTCATCTCATCATTGGACCTGGTAAAGGGATATTGGCAATTAAGAATTGATCCCAGGGATCAAGAAAAGACTGCCTTTTGCAGCCCTTTTGGTCTCTATGAGTTTCGAGTCCTGAGCTTTGGTCTCAGAAATGCACCAGCCACATTCCAAAGGCTGATGGACCAGACCTTGGCAGGGCTCAGTGACTTTACAGTGGCCTACATTGACGACATAGGGATCTTCAGTAATACCTGGGAAGATCACCTGATACACCTGGAATTAGTGCTGCAGAGGTTAAGTGCAGCAGGGCTAACAGTAAAGGCCAGCAAGTGTCAGCTGGGTAGCCCAGAAATAAAATACTTGGGTCACATGGTAGGGGGAGGAGTGATAAAACCCCTGGAGGCCAAAATAGAAGCTGTTCGTGATTGGCCCAGACCCAACACCAAGAAAAAAGTCAAATCATTTCTTGGGTTGGTGGGCTACTACAGAAAGTTCATCCCGAGGTTTAGCGAGATTGCGGCTCCGCTGACCGATCTGACGAGGAAGAAGACTGATGACCGCATCCCGTGGACCAGCGACTGTGAGGAGGCGTTCCAGAGGTTGAAGCAGGCGCTCATCAACTATCCAGTGCTGCGTGCTCCAGACTTCGACCGGGAGTTCATCATCTACACCGATGCGTCTAACAGCGGGGTAGGAGCAGTTCTGTGCCAGGAGGATGAGAATGGTGACCAGCATCCAGTGTCCTACCTGAGTAGGAAACTTCAAAAAGGTGAGAGACATTTGGCAACCGTGGAGAAGGAGTGTTTGGCCATAGTCTACGCGATCCAGAAGGCCAAGCCTTACATCTGGGGAAGACATTTTGTTCTGTGCACTGACCATTCACCACTGCAATGGTTAAAGACAATGAAAACCCACAATAGCAAACTTATGAGGTGGGCGTTAAATCTACAGGACTATGACTTTGAAGTGAAGGTGGTCAGAGGGTCAGTGAACTGTGTTGCTGACGCCTTGTCAAGAAGACCTGAAGATTGAAGACGGCGAAAGAACATGGACTATGTATATATATTGGTGAACAAAAAGTTAAATGTACCTGTTTTTTGAACTTGGTTTGTATGAATAAAGGTAAATTGATGTAATGTATATGGTAAATGTTTAAATGCCTAATTGCTATGGTTAACTTAGGATGTAAGTATAAGTAAGTATGATATGGTATGTATAACTGTTGTTGTGTGTTTTATCCAGGTTGTTTTTTTTGGGAAAAAGCACCTTAGCTTTCCCCCTACAAAACAACTTATAAAGAGGGGAGGTGTTACATACAGCACTGATGTTACCTGTCTGTCATGGGTTTGGAGGGAAAGTTCCATCCTATGGGGAGTGGAAGGCGGGACATCAGGAGGAGGGGCTGTACTGCATATATATGTGAAGCGTGTGTGGAGAAGGGAGACGCTGGGATGTGAAGAAGCAGCAGCTGGGAAGAAGAAGCTGGTGTTGGAGTTTGTGTGTCAGACAGGGTACTACTGTGTGTCAGAGTACCAACCTGATAGGTTCAGGTGTCTGTTGGTTAGCCAGAACTGATAGGTTCAGGGTCTGTGCTTCAAGTTAAGGGTTCTGTGTGAACCAAACTGTGTGTATGTATGAGTGAAACTAAGCCACGTTACTATATCTTATTCAACTGATCATTTTATTTTCCCTGTGTGTTGTTTTGAATAAACCTTATTCTTTTATTGGTTAAAAATCCATCCCTGGTCTGTGTGACTTCTTATAGGGAAGGGTTGGTGGCAGCTTAGTTAACGTGTGGCAGATCCCAGTAGGTCTGGGTTTGTCACATTCTGGAGGCAACTAATGCTGCAAATGAGTGGTTACACCAGGAGTCAGAAGAATTTTATTTGCAGGGACTTAAGAAGCTTCAGGGCAGATGTTGCAAGTGCACTGACATCCTGGGGGAATATGTAGAATAGTGTGGCAGTTACAGCTTCCTACCTCAATTTTTTCTGGGAAAGGCTCAATACTTATCAGCACCCCCTCATAGTTTCCCCTTCTCTCTTTGTCTCCTCTCCTCTCTCCTATTCTTCTCCCGATCCAAGCTGGGGGGGGGGGAGGCTTGCTTGTACTGTAAGATTTTTTAAAAAGGTAAAGTCCATTTTGCTGACTCTCTATATCTATCTCTTTTCTGTGTAGTTATTTGGGTCCTTGAAGATTTTCCTTACCTGGACAAATATTTTAACTTAGAGTCTCTGGTTGAGATATTTCTGACATCCTTTCCCTCTCTCTGCTTGGGGTGTTCCCAGCTCTTTGTCAAGATGGCTTCCTCCTTGGTTTGTGCACTCAGATGCGACTTTGAAGGGGGAACCAGCCTTTGCCAGTCCCATTCCCCCCTTTTGTCATCTCTGCTGCTTCACATGCCATTTCTCCTAGTGGTGTTCTCCCCCCCCCCAGTTTGGGGGGCAGAACTGGGGGGTCCTGGTCAGTTTCAGGAGCTTGCCTGAAACCCAACCAGTTCTCACCATGATGAAAACCCACCTCCCCAAAACTATCCAGTAGAGATATTTAAATTAGTGGATATTTAAATTAGATTATTTAAATTATTGCTAAAATGTAAGCATGTTAAACTTGATTTTTTATTTTACTACTACAAAAATAGTAAATCATCTAAAAATTACCAGTGATGTATATTTTAGTAGCAACATGAACTGGATTTATTGTCACTTAAAGAGAATGGAGAATGTACCAAACAAAAGAAAAAGATCAAAAACCTCCTACTTTAATATATTTTTCAGGGTGACAAATCTGCTGAAGAAGCCTATACTTTCTCAGAAACAAAAGAAGGAGAAATATTTGTGGCCAGCGAAAAGACAAAACCACTTATCCCAGAGATATGTTTTATATATAGTGAGGAGAACACTGAAAACTATCCATCTAATGGCTTTATTGAAGAAGATGGAACAAGTCTGCTGATATCCTGTGCAAAGTGTTGTGTACAGGTCCATGCAAGTAAATGTCACAGTTGTTGAAGTTAAAATATTCTGTCTGCACTGAACACTTTTGTGTTGTCATAATCTATGAATAAAAAGTTTCCGTAATATTTTGAGTTGCTATAAGAGTACAAAACACAAGCATTATGCCATTCATACATTTGAATGTATGAAATCACTTGTGCCAGAAGATGAACTTTCTAAGTTGCATAAATTTTGTCAATGTAGCTGAAATGTAGTTTAACTCCTTGAGGAATCCTGCTCAATCCTATTCATTTTTTGATATAAAGTGCATACTTTTGCCTAAAAGATCAAAAGGCTTAATCTATTTTCTCATTTAAATGTGCACAAAACAACAGCTGTAAGAACAGCATCTGTTACTGCTACTGTGTTTAGATTGTACTTCACCACATGGATAACTACTGCGGATTACTAGTCTGACAGGCTAGCATAGTTAAAGGTAAACGATGATTTTGAGAATGGGAGCTGTTACTAGCATAGATAGTGTTTCAGCTACAGTCAGGACAATTCTTAGGAAAATGTATCAGCTAATTCTTAGAAAATGTTCATTCTTGACTCCCCCCCCCCCCACATCACAGAATGCAAACCCAGTGTTTTGATATAAAAGGATGGGAAAAAAACAAGACATTTTCTTAGAAGATTGAGAGAGATGTCCCAAATCAAGCCTAGAAACAAAATATAAAACTTACACCTATGACCTTGCACATTTGGCGATTAAAAAAAAACTTTTGTGTTTTTTTTTCAACAAACATACATTTATGTGTTCTCAAAATGATGAAGATTGGTATGGAGTGAAAAGCTAGTTTATAGTTCTAATTCCTCCCCCCTTTGGATTATGCAAATCTAGTGTCTTTTGTTAATAGTTCAGTTCTCTATTTAGCAAGAAAGATAGTGAAGTACAGAATATATTTATCACCTCAGTTTTTTAATTACAGGTTGCTATGGTGTTCCTTCCCATGAAATCCATGATGGATGGTTGTGTTCTCGATGCAAAAGAGAAGCTTGGACAGCTGTAAGTTCTGCCTTTTATTTAGTTGTTGAAAATGAGGAACAAGTGAAAGTGAGGAACAAGTAACTAAACCTCCTGATCGTATGTGAAAACATATGACATAAAAGTTTGCTCTTCTGCTCCTTCACAAATAGCTGAGATGATATCATTATGGCTCAAACTGGATTTTTGATTGCTAAGTGGTATGTCATAATCTATGAATAAAAAGTTTCCATAATATTTTGAGTTGCTATAAGAGTACAGAACACAAGCATTATGCCATTTATACATTTGAATGTATGAAATCACTTGTGCCAGAAGATGAACTTTCTAAGTTGTCAATGTAGCTGAAATGTAGTATGTGGTGACTAAGATAAATGCCATATTGTTAATAGAGGCCCTGGTCACAAAAGGGAAATGTCCTCTAGTTAGCCCCCAGTTAGTTGCTTTCTGTTCACATGATGCACAGTCAAGATTGAGACATTTTCCCGACCACCGATGTAACTACAGAACATTTCCCAATCGCCAGGAGGATTGTGTTGTATCTTTGTTGTACTGGTGCATTTCTTACTGGGATTGGCTGTGTGTACAACCTGTCCTGCTTCTTTTCAGAATTGAAACCAGGAAGGTGGCCGCTGTTACCGCAGCACACTCTTTTTTTTTTAATTTTTCACTTTCATGCCCAGTACACCAGTACGTTAGTAAAAGCATGTCACCAGAGGGCTGCTGCCATTACATTACTGGGGAGTAATAATATTTTTTATTTCTTGGGAAGATACATTGAATCACTGGTATGCCAATGTGCCTGGGGGTGGTGATCACCAGTATGATTGTGCAGATATCCCCTGTCCATTGTGTGCAATGCATTTCTGCAAGAGCAGCCAGTGCAAAAGAGGACACTTTCCTAAACAGAAACCCCTTCTCGATCAATGTTCTCTCTCATTTCAGCCCCACTGGGCAGGACTCCACCCCCCCACCCCCCGTGCATAAGTCTGCCCTGCTGCATGTGCAAGTCAGCCCCCCCCCCATCACAGGGTTCCATTATGACCAGAACAAAAGGGTCTGGAAAAATTGCTGTGGGTGCATGGTGGAGGAAGAAAACTATTTGGAGGGGGCAGAGTCACACATGCTCACATAGTCATGCACCTTAGAGGGAACCTTGTCTAAGTAAAGATTTCAGTATTGTGATCTAAGAGAGGTTGTCTTTCACAAATAAGTAATCAGGCTTGCATGCTACCTTCAGTTCTCTGGGGGGCAGAGCGAGAAGAGTTCATCTGTCTTCAGTATAACTATGGCAGTTCCTGATTCCTAAGAAGACTGGGGGTGAAAACTATGTGTATGTGGATTTGTGTGGGAATGGAGGGGCCTTTTTCTAAATATGGTAGGCTACAGTGAAGTGTTAGAATATATATTTTAATTGCATTTTAATTATTTTGCCATTTTATTTTGCCTTTTTATTGTATTTTAAATGCTGTAAGCTGCCCAGAGACCTTCGCGTAGTGTGGGTGGTATATAAGTTAAATAAATAAATAAATAAATAAATAAATAAATAAATAAATAAATAAATAAATAAATAAATAAATAAATAAATAAATAAATAAATAAATAAATAATCTGAGGCATCATATGCAAGGATTATTATGTTTCTTTGCAAGTAACGATGGTTTCCAAATATCCATATTGTCATGGCAATATGTTTGAATGATATGCAGTTTGCAGTGCAATCTTAGTAACTAGAGGGCTTGCTGTGTGGTTCTTTCATCCTTTACCATGGTGGCTGAATTAAAAAGGAAAAAGAAAACAAGGAGATGGGTGAAAAATAGCAAAATATTGTGGCACTTCAAAGACTAACAGATTTAATTCAGTGTTGGCTTCTGTGGATCAAATCTAAACAATGGGAGTGCAAATACAGTGTCCTCTCTTTCTATCCCTCTGGTGGTGACAGTCATGGCCAAGTGACTATACATATAATAGACAAAGTGACAATGGCTCATTAATATGGAAATAGGACTACCAAACCATTAATTACTTGAAGCACATGAAGAAGGATTAAACGAGGAATAAATCATTATGTCATTGACCCAAGTTGCAACTAGGAAAGACTCATTCAATCAATGGAATTTATAGAGGAGTTGATTACCTAAAACACTACTGATTCAATGAGACTACTCTACCTATGATTTACTACTGGATTTGAGTTATGGTTTTAAAAACTAGTTACCTCCCCTTCCCATTGATACCCTTTCTCTCACACCCATTGGATTTTTGACATGGACAAATATATGACTTTAAAATAATGGAAATATAAAGGTTTGTACAGATATAATGATATTTTTGTGGGGAACACTTTAAGATCCATGTTGCTATATTGGTAAGGGTCCAAATGGGACCCAGGGTCAGGCCTTCCCCCGTGCCTTCAACATCAGTGTACAATGGAGTTAACTTGCACCCCCCCCCAACCTATGCAAGAAGCCAGTAGGACTGCCAGCTGTCAGGTGCAAACTCCAGGGTCATTGTTAGAGATCAGTGATCCAAAAAAGGGAGAAAGACACTGGCACAAGCTATTCTGGGCCTGCAGAACCTGCATCCTGTTCCTGCATCTCCACACTATTGGAAAAGAAAGCAGCAATTTGAGTGCCTTCACTATTTAGAGTCAGATGCTAACTGCCCAGAGACTGGCTCACTTTTTTGCGATTGTGGGCAGAGACATGGCCAGAACTAAGACTTCGTGGAAACATTGTACACTTAAGGGAGGGTGGAACAACTGTTTCTGTTCTTTGGAACCATAATCTAGCCAAAAGAAAAGGAGAAAAGTTATGTCAAGTTACTAGCTTCTTGAATGAAGTTCTGTTGGTTCACAACTTTGGATTCTGCCTTGATGTCCAGAACACTGGGACTTTTTGATGCCCCCCCTACCTATGGAGGACTTGGTGGCACACACAACCCCTTAGATCAACTGTGTGAGGTTATTACTTCCTGATTTTAGCTGGTTCAAATGACACATTTTACTGAAATACCTTTGGTTAAGATGTAGGCTATTCTACTACTCTTGATTGATTTTAGCTTGATATTAGCCACTAAAGAAAAGCAGAGAGGATTGGTTTTTAAATCATATGCCATCTATATTGATATTAATTATGGATCCTCCTTAAGAGCTAATTTTATATGGGAGAATGATCTTAATGTTACCATCACTGATGCCTGCTGTAACTCTGTGGGACAAACTCTCATTTAATATTTCTACCAAAATTGGAGCGCATACTTACAAATGTGTGTATTGATTGTATCTCTCTTAAACATCTCACCCATATAAATCATACTATAATTCAAAATGTTGGAGTGGATGCCAGGAAATTGGATGTTATTACCATATATAGTGGACATGTTCTGAGGTTCATCCCTTTTGGGAACAAATATTTGAAAACATTTCTGTCATGATGAGTCAGAATGTATTCTTATAGCCTTTGTTGGGTTTATTGGGTTTATTGTCACTGTTTCTAAACAAGAGTGGGTGGGTGTGCTTAAATCCTCAATATTAATTCTTTGTCAGGCAGCTGGATCCTTGATTGCATCTCAGCGGAAGGGACTTATGAGTCTTGCACTCATGCAATAGTATGGTAAGGTGTTACTTTGAGAAATCAACAGCACATATGCGGGCCTGAAATTGGAGAACCATTGCTCATGGTTTATTGAAGTATGATTTCCTTTGATTAGCAGTAGTAATTGGAGTAGAAGCCGTGATTTTTATTTACCCTTTTGGAGATGGACTGGTTCTTATGTAGCTAATTTCCATTGTCTCTCTCGAGTCTCTCTTTGGAATTCCTGTTTCCTAGAAAAATAATAGTGTGCCCTAGGAGGTTCAACTCTTCTAAAACTGGTGTGTGTTGCTATTTGTGATTAGTCTGAGACAGACTAATGTGGTTGCTATTTTGGAAAATCCTTCCCCATTTTAGTAATTTATTCCCGAAACACAATTTTTGTTAATCGATTTCCCCAGCTTTTTAATAGCTTCCTTTGGTATGTCTTAAGAAGTATCTCATCTTGTGAATGAAATGAGAATGTAGGACAAGGATCAGCAATAAGCATTATCAAAAAGCTTTTCAAGATATGTAAATGATGGTTCTTCTACATGGCCTCTGTGAATCCACACAACTGGATATCAACTGAGAAGCATAGAGAGGACGAGAGAGCAGCAGTCTTGTCAGGTGACCCACGAAGAGCTGTGTGTGTGTGTGTGTGTGTGTGTGTGTGTGTGTGTGTGTGTGTGTGTGTGTGTGTGTGAGAGAGAGAGAGAGAGAGAGAGAGAGAGAGAGAGAGAGAGAGAGAGAGACCTAAAATCTGAAGCTCCTGTGGCACCAAACCCCTGAGATAAAAGACTGCAGGGCAGAGAGAGGGGGCTCCCCTTCTGGACGTGTGGGTGTCAAGTAGGTGCCGCTGCTGCTGCAACCACTTCTGGTTGGGCTGAAATTAAAAGCCAGGCAGATTTTGAGATTGGTGGCTGTGTTGCCTGGTGGTTGGATCCAAGTGGAATTATATCACACAGGCCCAAATATGTCTTTTTCAAAGTCTTCAGTGAAGAGAAAGGTTGGTAATGAGCACAGACAATTTCAGGAAAAATGGAAAAATCAATATTTCTTTGAGCACAGGGGCACCCCGGCATGTCTTATTTGCACAGAGAAAGTTGCGGTGCACAAGGAATACAATTTGAAACGTCATTACACAACTAAACATGCTGAGGAGTATGCAAAATACCAGGAAGATGAGAGAGCCAACCGGGTTTGCAATCTTAAAACATGTCTGCTGAGGCAACAAGATCTCTTCAATAAATCAACCAAAGAGAATAATGCAGCAGTCAAAGTCAGCTACAATATTAGCGAAATGATTGCTAAAGCAGGAAAGCCATTCACAGAAGGTAAATTTGTCAAAAACTGCATGTTACAGGCTGCAAGTAAACTCTGTCCAGAAAAGAAAGGTCAGTTTAGCAACCTCAGCCTTTCTGCCAACACCGTGGCAGAGCGCATTTCTGACCTGTCAAGTGACATTTATGACCAACTGTGTGAGAAAGCCAAATGTTTCGATGCATACTCAGTCACTCTTGACGAGACCACAGACATCACTGACACTGCCCAGCTTGCAATGTATGTCCGTGGTGTTGATGACAATTTTGAAGTGATGGAGGAGTTGCTCACAGTAATTCCAATGCATGGCCAGACCACTGCTCAGGAGATATTTCACCAGCTGTGTGATGCCATTGAGAATGCCGGTTTGCCATGGAAGAAGTTTGCTGGAATAACTACCGATGGAGCGCCATCAATGACAGGGAGGTAAAATGGACTGGTGGCACTTGTTCAAAGAAAACTGGAAGAGGAGGGTGTGGAGGAAGCCATTGCTCTGCACTGCATTATCCATCAGCAGGCCCTTTGCAGCAAATGCCTGAAGTTTGACACTGTGATGTCTGTTGTTGTGGAATGCATCAACCAAATCAGATCCAGGGGCTTAAAGGTTCCGGGCTTTTTTAGAGGAAATGGAGTCAGAATATGGGGATGTGCTCTACTTCACGTACTGAAGAGATTTTTTGAGTTGAGAGCAGAAGTGAAAGACTTCATGGAGAAGGATGGAGTGCCTGTTCCCATGCTAAGTGATGCCAAATGGCTCATGGACTTAGCTTTTCTTGTTGATATCACACATGAGCTTAATGTACTGAACAAGAAGTTACAAGGCCAGGGTCAACTTGCCAGTGCTGCCTATGACAATGTGAGAACATTCTCCACGAAACTTGTGTTGTGGAAAGCCCAGCTCTCTCAGACAAACCTTTGCCATTTCCCAGCATGCAAGGCAGTCGTGGATGAAGGCACACCATTCAGTGACGAGAGGTATGTTGATGTCATTTTGAAGCTACAGGAGGAATTTGATCACAGATTTGCAGACTTCAAGACGCACAGAGCCACATTTCAAATTTTTGCAGACCCCTTCTCCTTTGATGTGCAAGATGCCCCTCCTGTGCTTCAAATAGAGCTCATTGACCTGCAGTGCAATTCTGAACTCAAAGTGAAGTTCAGGGTGGTGGGTGGGAAAGCAGACAAGCTTGGGCAATTTTTGAGAGAATTGACCCCCAGCTTCCCTGAGCTTTCCCGAATGATCAAGCGGACCATGTGCCTTTTTGGGAGCACATACTTGTGTGAAAAGCTCTTCTCTACCTTGAACTTCAATAAGTCCAAATACAGGTTCAGACTGACTGATGATCATCTTCAAGCCATACTGAGAGTCTCAACTGCTTCCTCCCTCAAGCCAAATGTGGCTCAGCTATGCAAGAGTAAGCACTGCCAGGTCTCTAGCAGCAAGAAGTAGGCAAGGCTTGTTCAGAAGAACAACTCATGTTCTTCAATGTTCCATTCATGTTCAAGACAATTCATGTTTAGAAAAATATTAAAATTTAAAGAACTGTTAATGCAGACATTTGAATCTGAATACAACAGATATAGAACACTGAAGATACCACATATAGTCACTCACTAGAGAATACTACTACTACTACTGCTAATAATAATAATAGTTGTCGTTGTTGTCATTATCGTTATCGTTATTGTTATTGTTATTTTATTCCTGATTGATTGATTTATTTTCTTACTAATTCTTTATTATTTATTTATTTATTTATTTATTTATTTATTTATTTATTTATTTATTTATTTATTTATTTATTTATTTAATCTTATTTTGTGTTTAAAAATGAGATTTGAGAAGATTGAAATTTTTTAAGCAAAACTTTTCTTGTGGAAAATCTGATGCAGCCCAGCCTCACCCAGGCTCTGCCTCCAGTGGCCCCCAGGTAAATTGAGTTTGAGACCCCTGGCTTAGGGGGAAATAAATAGATAACCTGCATTTGTTGCATTGAGCTTTTCTCATGAATGAAACTAGTATGATCAGGAAGAGTAGGTGATCTGAATTAGAGCCCTCAGTTCCTGTCTTCAAGAAATATTTATTTTTCTGTTGAACAGAAGGAATACCTTGATCATGTAATGTAATTAGCAGTATGAGTGCTAAGTAGCTTTGAATTTGCATCACAAAGATGCAGATTGGAAAGGCAGAAGGGAAATCTTGGAAGGTTTTGCTGTTTTAAATACTTAAGCATATTCCAAAGAACATTGCAAAGAAACATGTATGTAGCAACATTGGTGAACTATAGGATAAAACACAATTACAGAAGCCTTGTTTTCCAATCTAAACAACCCCCATTACATTCATTTTAGAACTGAAAATTCCAGATCAGCACAATATTCAAAGTATATATGACTGTGTATTCTTTACTATAGCCTTTACCCTAGGCACTCCCTTTAGCACAGCTCAAACTTCATTTCAACTCCTACATCTTCAGGATGTTTCACACTGATGCATCAGATTATGCACATTTTTGTTTTACTGTACAGTATTTAAGGTGTGACTGAAAATAATTGTTGAGACAGAAAAAGTGACACTGAATCTATTGTTGTTACGGTTTTTTTTAAAAAGTGGGATTGTCATGTGTCATCCCAAGAAATAAAAGGGGAAAAATGGTTTAATAGTTCATCTGTCTTGCTCTTGAAAGTAAAATTATGTTCACTTCTTGACTGAGAACGAATGTCTCATTAATCTTATACATTTCAAGCCTCAACTGGTAGAAGTCAGAAGGAGTAATGACTGGCAATCCAGGGTGCATAGTATGCCATGCAGTAGCTTTTTAGATATTTTGGGTTCTGATTGGCACCAACCAGCATGGCCGGTGAGCAGGAATGCTGGGAACTGTAGTTCACAATATCTGGAGGGCATCAGATTGAACAATTTATAGGACAGGATTTATTATGGGAATATAAGAAGTTGCCTCTTCTTGAGTCACACTACTGGTCTGTCTAATTCTCTATTGTCAATTCTGATTCACAGTTGGCTTACCAGGATTTCAGATAGGATTCTTTCATAATCCTACTTGGAGATCCCTGGCTTTCTATGGTGGTCTTCCATCTAAGTGCTAAGCAGGCACAACCTTGCTAAGCTTTCCAAAATCACAGGAGGTTGGGTGTGTTTAGTGTAGCATGGTGGATTAAAGCTTAGTCGCCAACTGCTTGAGTATGAATGACTTAGTTTTGTTGTGCATACTTTAACCCTACAGGAGAACAAATGCTCAGCACAACTTATCCTGAAGACTGAAAAATAAATTCATCAATAGACACTGGGGAGGCGTAGATTATTTCTAAGTAACGACCAGAGGAAATTCTGCAAGTGCAGCTGGTGCAACCTCCTTTGGCTGCCAGTGTTGCCCTTCCTGTGCTTCATCCCAGGGTTCAATTTCAGATAGGAAAATTCTTCCCTCTGAGCTCTTGGCCACTGCTTTCTTGAACCTTCTCACTAGCTTGATGGTCATTACATTAGCGTGTCAGGCAAGGCCACTTTGTGTTTTGAAAGCAAATCAGCCTTACCTCATGTGGTGTCCAAAAATTAGTGGTACTCATACCAGACTTAAATTTCTTGCCCAAGATTGTGTCTGATATTCACATTACTTGTCTTCTACTTTCTGCCTTTTCCTGTCCCCTTTGATGAAGAAATAAAAAGCTCTCCATACCCTGCATATGAGAAGGATTAAATTTCTTGTGTCCAGAAAACAACTTCACTCAGGTAGTCATCTATGCAGTCACATGATCCATCTTTCCTCCCTTTGGACATCTGCTGGTAACTTACCATATTTTTGCCCCTTAAGACACACCTAATTTTTAGAGGAGGAAAACAGGGAAAATATATTCTGAACCAAATAGTGAAATAAAATATTTAATAAACTATAACAGAATAACATTTGAACCGTGTAAAGTGAACAGCAGTCAACAGTGGCATTAAGAACCATTACCACTGTCATTACCAAATGGAGATACTTAAAGGTTTGTGTACTCTAGTTTATGTACCATAAATTTGTGTGCCATGAATTTAAGTCAAGTACATATAGACCATTATCAGCCAGTGATAAGACCTATAACACACTACCTATATTTTACATTTCCTTTCATCCACCTCCTCCCCATGCTTATAGAAATGTCTCAATGACAGACGAGATTGTTGTGCAACTCTCCCCAGCTACAGCTCAAGACTATATTGTTAGAAATGGTTTGTCTGATTTGGCACTGCATTGAGAGGTCCCTTTTAGTTGTGTGGAGGATAAATAGTGGAATTAAACTATTTAACAGCTGGTTTTCCTTATTTACTTTAGGTTATGCAAAAGAACAGCAACACAAAGCTTAACTTGATCTCATTCACCAGCAGTAGCACATGCTCAGCATACGACCAAATCTCGGTTTTGTGACATAATTGAATGTTTATAGCATGCAAGGCACAACAGGTTAGGCCACACAAAGCCAGGAACAATGTTCTTGTTGAGCCAAAAAAAGAATACAAATTATAGTAGCTGAAATCAGGAAGCAGGTACTGTAATCCAGTTAGAAGTCACTAAGAATTTTGACTTTCTTAATTTTCAAACTACTGTATCGGCAAATGTAGTATATGCTACAGGCAAGAACTCTGTTCCAAAAACACTAACCAAATAACTATGCCCTGCCTCTGAGACTTCCTGCCCCTGTTCTGATTTAAATACATCAGAGAGATACCACAACCATAAGGACTTGGAAACAACTAAAAGTAAGACTGAATTTTGCTTTCCCATGTATGCAGGGTTAATTTGTGATTCTGGCTCATAAAGCACAGTTAGTTTCCTTGCTGCAACACCCTTTGGAAATACATTCTCTATTAGATGCCCAGAACTAGTTGAAAAGTTTGCAAGTCAAATCCAGATTTCCCATAGAAATGCAATGAAAATTAATTAATGCATTCTTATGGGGGGGAAAAGGTCAGAAAGTTTTTAAAAATTAAAAGAAAGTCACCAGGTACTGTAGACTGAGCCCGGCTCTTCACGGTGCCTAACAGCCAAAAAAGAGCACCAAACAGCTAAAAGCTGGCACCCAGCAGGCAGCCAGTAGCCGTTTTGTACTCTTCTCCTCTTCTCAGCTCCTTCCCCCTCCCTTCCCCTCTCCCCACCTAACAGCTGATCAGTGCTGGTCTGAAAGGCTTCCGAGGCAGCTTTTAAAGCAAGTATGCAGGTTTCTACACAAGCAGGTTTCAGCTCAAACAGAGCACCTTTTCACCCAAGCACTAACAAGCAGCTTTTAAACTAAATTTTACATTTTAAAATTACAGTCCCAGGTCTCTCTCCCAGCTCTCTAACTGCTTGGACTAGCAAGGAAGCAGACAAGCAGCCTCTTCACTAACTGAAAGTTTGAATTTCCCGCTTTCCCTGCCTTCCCTGCACATTAGGTATGCTAATATCTGTGCACTGGAGGATTGTGGGAGGAACACCCAGCCCCTGATGGGGGTCCTGTGGGGCACCCCAAAACACTGAGGAGCTCTCTTGGCCTCTGGCAGGACTGGGGCTGTGCAGCCCTGTTCTGATCAGGAGGTGCAGCTGGGGGTCACCATGCATTGGGGGGCAGGATACGGAAGGGGGTAGGAGGTGCAGGGGCCACTCCAATTCATACCTGGCAGGGGAGATACCATGATTATAAATGTGGTTTTCCCATGGAGAGGCTCATCCATTGCACTTCAGGTGTGCTGATCCCTGTAATTTCCCCAAATGTGGGAAAATCAACTGCCTAATTTATGGTAGTGGGGGACTGCATTTGTGGTTTCCCCTAGTCTTTTTAGAATCATTCTTTCCCCTTTGGTCCTTGCCTGTTTTCACTGCCCTCTACCATTTAAATTTGCTCCCATAGGCCTGTTGGCCCTGCTGGTTTTCCAGGTGGGCCCCAGGAGTCAGATATTGGAAAGCCAGCAGTGCAGATGGCAGAGTGGTGAGGTCTAATGTGCCACAGCAAGCAGCCTCTGGTGCCAGTTCAGAGGCCTCCCAGCATGGCAATGGGAGGCTTTTGGGTGATGGTGCCTGAACCCTTTTAAATAGTATTTGCTCCATAAGACGCGCATATTTTCTCCCACATTTTTTGGGGGGGGGGACTGCGTCTTATGGAGCAAAAAGTACGGTAATTTTTGTTTTCTGAATTTACAGAACAGGGGGATTGCATGCCAATGTGTTCACTGTAGATGGGAGAAGAGGGGCTACTGCTAAAATGCATAGATGCATAGAAAGCCACTCAAAGACCAAACATTGAAAAAGCAATTTATTGATTGTGGGTGGTGGGTTTTTCTTCCTTTCTTTCACTCTTGCTGTTTGTGCTTCTCATTGCAAAAATGCACAGGCATAATTAATGAATTGAGTTGTTTAGTAGATGCATTATGTACATTCACTCTGTAGGTTGTGAGAAAGGCAGTACAATATGTCCCTGAAAGAAGCTCTGACATAACATGAAAGTCTAGAAATTTTTTAGAGTATAAGAGTGGGTGTGAGTAACAATTTCAAAGTACCATATAATGTTAACAGCAAGTTCATGTAAAACCCTCATTTGACATTTGTATATAATGTCATAGTTATTTTAATTGAAATGCTGTGAATGCATGGATTTTTAGAACAGTATTTTTTCTCTCCTGAGCACAGTTTTATATTTAATCACTGTAGTATTCTGTTAAAGCCACTGTGGTTTCTGAGTCAAGACAGGCAATTTTGATGTTAATAACTTACTTCATCATTATAATGGATATGAGGTTGCCTAAAATCTATATAAAAGATGACCTCTGTATACAGTGGTGCCTCGCATAACGAGCGCACCATTTAACAATGAATCCGCATTGCGATGCGGATTTCCCCATCGCTAATGCGAGTGCATGCTCGCATTGCGATGGGGGAACAGCTGTTCGGTGGTTCTAAAATGGCTGCCGGACACCCAAAATGGCCACCGGAACACCAAAAATGGCCGCCGGTACACTCAAAATGGCTGCCGGTACACTCAAAATGGCCGCTGGTACACTCAAATGGCTGCTGGGGACACCCAAAATGGCCACCGGGACACCCAAAATGGACGCCGGGACACCCAAAATGGCTGCCGGAACATGGGGAAACATCGGAGAACGGTGAGTTTTGGGCCCATTTGAAACGCATTAAATGAAGTTTAATGCGTTCCAATGGTTTTCCCCGTTCTGCTTAACGATGTTTCCCCATAGCGAAGGTTAATCCGGAATGGATTAACCTCGCTATGCAGGGCACCACTGTATTTGAAAAAACCTAGACATCTTATATATTTGTGTTTATGCAAGAGAAACCATGATGTCTTTTAAAAAAAGGGCTATCATTATTTTCAGCATAATGAAATGCAGAGGAAAAGTGTTACGGTGCTGTCTTGTCTGGTGTACTTAAGATTTTTGGTTCTTCTGTTGTAAGTCTTTTTCAGAGAGTAGCAAATGAGCCAGAAAGTTTCAGTCCATCCTTCAGCAACACATTCAGAATTAAATCTGTAGGACACTATGGTTCTTCTCTCTTTTCAAACAAAATGTGTACCCATACTTCTTTGTGTACTCTTTTTTGCACAGACTTGCTCCTGTACTTCTATACTGTGTACACTTCTGTGCTCATACAGAACATATTTGAGCATCTCATCTTCAAGATGATTTCTCTCCCTTCCCTTTTTGCCCCCTTTCCTTCAGCTTTCAGGAAAATAATTGACTAAAAAAGACAAATCAATTTACTGTGAGAATGACACTTGTAGTTTTTTGTTCATTTTAATAGACTCTCTCCACATTTACACTCCATAAACGTCATACTTTTTAATGGGCCTATTTAAATTGAGGATTATGTTCACATATAATCATTATAGCATGTGCTTGATGAGGAAATAACCTTCTGACCTGCTCTGATAAGAGATACTTGTAGAGAAAATGGAATCTCTTCTGGAGTGCTTGGCTGGGGCACACCTTTTAGCAGTGCTTATCTGACAGTGTTAGCAAATTACTAAGGTCATCACTCTTTGTCAGGGGTGGCAAAGGTAGGTTATCTTATAAACAATTACCTAGATATGCAATCTGCCATTTACAGCCTTCCAAAGTATACTAAATACAAATATCTTCCACCTTCCATCATAGTCAGAGGAATCTACCTGTTCTCTGGAAGCAGTGTGTTCTACTGCCTTGGTTGACAAGGGCTCTTATTTCTGCTTTCACTATACAGTGGTGCCTCGCATAACGAGCGCACCGTATAACGACAAATCAGCATAGCGATCCCTTTTCCGGGATCGCTAATGCGGAGGCTAAGCGTCGGTCCCTATGGAAAAAACTCGCTTACTGAAGACGGGTGCCAGGAAGGAGCCACCGCCGCCGCCGCGAGAGTGATGCGGGGCCGCACTGGCCAGGGAGGAACGCAGGCGGGCAGGCAGGCAGATGGAGGGAGGGAAACGGCGCTCGCTCACCCGCCACCCCCTGCTTTCCCTCTTCCTCCTCGTCCTTCTCCTGACGCCCCCAGGGAGGAAGGCAGGAGGTGAGGCAGGCAGGCGAAGGGAGGATAGCCACGCGCTCACGTGTCCTCCCCCCACTTTCCCTCTTCTCCTCCTATTGCCGCTGCCCCCCAAGCCTCCCACAGAGTAGGGCAATCAGCTGTTCGGCGGTTCTAAAATGGCCACTGGACGCCCGAAATGGCCGCGCGCAGTGTTTTTGCGCCCTCCCCTCGCTTACCGAGGGCACGAAAATGGCTGCCGCTATGGAGGAAACTTCGCTGAACGGTAAGTTTAGGGCCCATTGGAACGCATTAAACGATGTTTAATGCGTTCCAATGGGCTTTTACGTTCCGTTTAGCGACGATTTCACATAGCGAGGGTTAATCCAGAATGGATTAACCTCGCTATGCGGGGCACCACTGTATCTGTTTTGTGGAAACATCTGTAAGAAATTACAGTTTAAAGAATTTTGAATGTTGCTGTATAATATTCTTCAGAGAACTTAAAACAGCTGGATTTTATAAGAGATACAAAGATACGTATGAATATTGGCTGGGTAAACTATTTATGCTTGTCTTTTAGGATTAAAATAGCCATGTCCACTCAATTATTCAAACAGGAGGTTTTCTTTTTCCTAACTAGCTTTATGAATAAATACCATATTTAAAGTGTTAAGCTGAACAAGTTTTGTGTTATTAATATGAACTTTATTTTGTCTCATATTAATAACATAATACTTGTTCAGCTGAGTTCTTAACTGAGGGGGTCGCTGGTCTTGCAAAAAAGAGAGAAGTTACAGCGTTATAATGCTCAGTTCGTTGTATGACCCAATTATCAAGGAATGTACATTCAGACCCTTGGTTTGCTTTGACTGTCTGCCTGTCAGCCATGACACTGTGAAGGAAACTTTGTAGCTTGATTGTCAGTACCAAAGGAATATAAAAGGCACTCAAGCACAACTGAGCTGCATTAATTTTTAAACATGCAAGTATTCGCAGGTCATTTTATGCCTCAAGTTATATTTATTTATTTATTTATTTACGTTTTAAAAAGACATCTCTGGGTTCCAGCATACCACCCATTTGTAAATTAAAGATCATACTGTTGAAAACAGGAAGGAAAACTGGAATTACATCAAAACTTCTTCTAAGCTTTAGTGAAGGAGTGGAGGGAGAATGGTGGAAGCTATAAAGTTATAATTATATAACCATTATAATATTCTCAGACAGGCTAATCCATACCTAGCTTCAGCCAGAAAATATCAGTATTCAAATGAGTTCCATTTCCAACTGAACAAAATAATGAACATAATCTAGAAGTTATATTTTCCCACTACTATAGACAACATATTTTAAACATTTTAAGCATTGGCAATGTACATGGCACTTCCCAGAATTAGATAAGAAAAAAGACATATCTCTCCCCTGAGCTGATAACCTAAACCTTGGTGTGCGGGTGAGGAAAGAAGATAACAGAGGATATGGGAGAAAGAATCAGAGATGAATATGACCAAATACAGTTAAGTATACTTGGTTTAATTTGGCAGTGTGGATTATTGAGTTATGACAGAATCTCTGCATAACAGGTGGCTTCTGAGCTGGAAGAACGAAGAAACAAGATGACGTTGTATAAGCATTCCATAAGAAATAGTAATGAGTAATAAAGGAGAGTGAACAGACTCTTTAGAGAAAGTTGAAGAGCTTTGGGTGGGCATGATAGCAGGATTGGGGCTTGCAAACGTCACTTCTTGAATCACAGGGACAGGAACATCTCCATGTTTCCGGATGTTCTCTGACTCATAATAGTAGGTAGGGTGGGTCATGAATTTCCATAGCCATCTTATAGTGCCCTCTTTTAGATGATGACAACTGATAAAACTGATTTGTTGATATAAATCAGCCTAATTTCTTGCATTTTGTGGCTCTCCTTTGAACTGTGGCTAAGAGGATGGTCATAATGAGCACCTGCACTTCAAATTTGCTCTTAAGCCACTGCATGCATTGGGATACCGTACAGTGGGGTCTTGACTTAAGAACGGCTTGAGTTAAGAACATTTTGACTTAAGAACCACTCTCATAGGAAAATATTGACTTGACTTACATACTTAGATTTGAGTTAAGAACTGAAAAAAATCACATGGGAGGCAGGAAAAGTGCAAAATTTGAACTTTCAGTTAACTGTTGGCCAGTGAAAAGGGTGCCTGTCTGCTTCCTCACTCCTCCCAGCGTTTAGAGAGTGGATTGGGAGACAGTCTTGAAACTGCCTGGTACTGTACTGCCTGGACTGTATTTTCCCTGCCTTCCCTGAACCTTTCTTGACTTAAGAAAAAAAGAAACAAAATATCCCCCTCTAGTGGTCGAAGGCAGAATAGCAGCTTCCCATTAGTTTCTATGGACGGAAAAGAGCAGATACGGATCAAATGGTTTTCAATGCATTCCTGTGGGAAATGCAGATTTGACCTGAGAACTTTTTGACTTGAGAACCGCCTTCCAATACGGATTAAGTTCTCAAGTCAAGACCCCACTGTACTTACAAATGTGATAACAGAACCATAAAGGGCAAACCCATGGGCTGCATTAAAGGATAAGGACCTTTTTACTCAGTATGGATGGAGTATTAAATAAAGGAGCAAAATTAAGGAGAAAAATAAAAATAAAGTAAGATGTGTCTGCTCAACATAATGGAAGTCAATATCAGTGAATATGGAGAATGGCTTGGTGGGAGTGAGAATGGATTGGATTTAAATGAACACCCAGCAGTCGCACCCCTAGCAAGGGAATTGCACCCATGAGTGGAATAGATTGCCCCAGAATCTCCTCCAGAACAAATTAGGGAAGTGCCAGTGAAAGAGGGCAAGGTTTTCTTGCTCAAGCAAAAGTTCACTCTCCTTGCATTGGCCACCATATTTAGCTTGTAAATATATATGAAGAAGTAGTGAACACCAAAGATATTCTGTAGAAAGTGTTAGGGGGCCAATAAAAGTGGCTGAATATTACCAGTGAAAAAGAACTAGGTGGAGAAGATGCTTTCAGTGGAAATTTTGGAAGATAACATTGTCAGGTTTATAACCAGTTAAAAATAAAACCCTGAAGTTCTAAGACACAAATGCTACACAGAAAAGAAAATTGTCAAATTTATCAGGGGAGTGAGTGGTCAAACATGATGGGGACAGAATAATGATGTTGGGATTTGATAGTGAGGGAATAATTTATTTGTTGTAGTGAGGACAATTTCAATGAAGTGTGGAAGGCAGATATTAATGGCATGTATTGTCACAAAGAAATGATGCTTATAAGCAGTGGTTCTTCCTCTATTTGTTTGCTTTTGCATGACGGGATTCCAAATATCTATTTCAAGCCATCCCTAAGAATATGTATTTAATATTGGATTTAACAAACAGCTAACTGAGAAATTTGTTATCTTCCTGTTAACTTCTTTAATAGCTTCCCCGCTAGTGTGTAGATCATAATACTGATGCTATAGTGATAAAATATTTCTCAGCTCAGTTTCAATATGGCCACACAAGAGCACACACTTGTGTATGGATTACAACACGTTATTTTGATAACAACATAGATAAGGTAGCAAGAAAAATTAAGGAAGGATTAAAAATTCTTGTATTCATGGTTAGGAAGGGGGCTTAATATATACAGCTGGGGGAAAAGGAGATGACATGGGGAAAATGTGATAAGAACCTGTAAATATTTGAGAGGTGCTAATATAGCTGAAAGTGGGATGGCTTACAGTGAGTAGGCAACCTAACAAAGATTTATATTTTGAAGTTAGCAGTATAGTTATTTTTACACTGTAGATCAAACAGAGAATTGACAGTATAGGTTCCAGTCACAGATCTATTAGTTTCTTGCATAACTTTTGATATGTCTAAGAAGTTGCAGGGAGTGATAAGAAAAAACAATGCTTTTTCTCTGGCAAGAAGTCTCATATTTAAAAGACAAACCTATGCATGTTTATTTAATACTGTGGCAGACAGCCCACACGTCACTCCTGTCAGTCATTTTAGAGCTCTAGTGCAGGAGCCAATGACAGGACAGAAGGGTGGAGTCAACAGAACTGCGTGTGACAGAGAGTGAGTTAGAAAAACAGATGGTGAAGCGTTTAGACAGAGAGAAGACTGTGACGTGTTTAGACTAGAGATTGAGCTGTTGGTTAGTTAGAGGATATTAAAGAGTTAAAAGGAATTAGAAGTACATTGTTAGAAAATATTGAGATTTTGATTAAAGTAAATGAGTACAAGCAGGCTTATTAATCACATCCACGTTTAATGAATGAATGATAATAGAATCTCCACTATTTTCCTTCTGTGGTTCACTTATTTATCCTTACATAAATCTTGTTTTATTTGGCAGCAAGAGTGTGAGACTCATAATTGATACAGTGAGGATAATATCCTCTGGTGGCAAAAAAGAACAAGTCGTGTCCAAAGGTGAACTTGTGTGAGAGGCAAAACACACAGGGGTCACCGGGGTTACGCGACAAATACCAAATCTCAGAAAGATCAGTGGGCTTAATTCTGAGTAACTAAGTAGGATTGCAGTTTTCACATACGTATGTGATGAAATTTGTTGAAGATAAAGAAAAGAGGTTTTATGAAAAGCTGTGTCTTGATCAACAAAATCAATTCTATCTAGAACCACAGAGTGGAGAACATCTTCTCATTGCACCAGTTTGTTCTTGTGATATTACATACTATTATTATGAGATTTCACTGTGACTAGGTATGTAAAGCAACTCATCTATAAAGAAATAATGGCATGCAATTGAATACATTTGAATTATATGCCAGATGAAATAAATTATAAATTCCCACAACTAGTAGTCATGATTAGAGATCAGGTATTTGTATACGAATATGAATATCCCCTCACAGGTGCAGATAACGAGGGTTATCTGCACTCACTATTCTGCCACTACTGCGGGCTTCGTATTCCCTTCCTATCGCTCTGCAGCTCACAGTGGATTAGCACTCTTCGACCTGGCAGAGAGGCTCGTCATCCCGCCTTCTGCCAGGAGTGGTTAATCCACCACTAGCTCTGGAGCGATAGGAAGGGAGTGTGGAGCCCGTGGCAGTGGCGGAATGGTGAGTGGTCATTGTGGTGCAGTAGATGGAGCATCAGACTAGAGCTGAAACTGCATGTTGGGAAAAACTGGGTCAAATCTGCAATGATTCATTTGGATCACCAAGGTCTATTGTGGCTTTAAATGGTGCCCAGTCAATTTTTTTCTGCTCCGGATTTTACAAATAAACCACAATTTTGGGTGGTATAGGACCACTTCTCCCCCCCCCTCCAATTGTCTGTCCACTCTTTCCCATTCCCCTCTCCTTTGCTCATGTCTATTATGGGGGCTATTTTAATTCAGTAAGGGGGGGTTATGTAAAATAAAACAGGAGCACCCCCTTGGTGTTCAGGTGACAGAGCCTCCAGGAAACAAAAATCCTAGGTAGTGGATTCACCAGTGTCTGTCACTTCTCCCCTGTTCACTACCTCCTCTCTCTCCCTCCACCATCATTATATCTCCATTTTTTCCCTTTATTCCTTTCTTTGCATATGTGGATGTAGTTTCCTTTTAAAAAAATTAATGAAATCACACACCCAAAGATGTACATAAAACCTTTTTTAATGAAAAGGGGGATGGAAGTGGAGCAAGCCTTTCCTATCATGTGTGCTGAGCCCTCAACATGTTCATGATGGCAGTGTGCAAGCTCATATACACCTGATTAATGTAAAGGAAAAAGGACATGGGCATTGTTACAAGCAATCTTGCACCTGTTTGCAGCTAACCTGCAATAAATATATTTTTATTGTCAAAGTGTAATTTTAGCCTAGGCCTAAGGGGACCTTATTCAAATCCTTGTTCAGCCATGAAAACTCACCAGGGGGGGGAATGAAAAAAATCATTCTTTGAATATATATCTTGTATATTTCCAAAATGACATTAGGATTCTAATGAGTCAGAAGTGCTTTGATGGCACATAATACATACAATGTAGCTAAACTTGGTACAATACAATTTCAACCTTTAAAAGAATGTCTGTGGTCAAAAATATTCAAGTAGCATAATCAACCTTTTAGATGAACCTGGTTAAAACCATTGGAATATGTCAGCAAAAGCACAAGGGGCTTAACATGACAAATTCAGTTTTAATTCCAAAACCAGTTCATTGCAGCATTAATTATTTGTACCTCACAATCAAATGTGTGGCAACAGCTTTTTGCCAGTTATGATTTATTTTTTCCTTTCCCATTTCTTTCACAGGAATGTTGTCTCTGTAATTTGAGAGGTGGTGCACTCAAGCAAACTACAGACAAAAAGTAAGCGACTCATCCAGTAAAGTCATGTTCATTCAGCTTTAGCTTTGTGATTTTATTGACAATACAGAACTCTGGTGGGGATATTACAAGTGGCTCATTTGACCTAGTGTTACTGTCTGGCCCTGGAACTGTTTTCCAGGTGTTTCAGAAGATGGTTATGAGAAACAGGGCAATTATATTATATTATATTATATTATATTATATTATATTATATTATATTATATTATATTATATTATATTATATTATATTTATTTATTTATTTATTTATTTATTTATTTATTTATTTATTTATTTATTTATTTATATGCCGCCCACACTACCCAAAGGTCTCTGGGCAGCTTACAACATTTAAAATACAATAAAAATTCAAAACCATTAAAATACAATTAAAATATATATAAAAATTGCCATCGGACCCACAGCTAATATTATTTCAATTAAAAGCCTTCTGGAACAGGAAGGTTTTGACCTGGTCCCGTAATGTCATCAGTGTCGGCGCCAGACGAATCTCAGTCAGGAGGGCATTCCATAGTCTGGGGGCAGCTGCCGGAAAGGCCCTTTTTCTACAAGCCGTCCCTCTTACCTCCTTAGGGGACGGCTCTTTCAAAAGGGCCCCCTGGCTAGATCTTAACTGCCGGGTAGGCTCATATGGAAGGAGGTGGTCCTTCAGGTATCCAGGGCCCAAGCCATTTAGGGCTTTATATGTCAAAACAAGCACTTTGAATTGGGCCCGGGCAGCAACTGGTAGCCAATGTAGCTTATACAGAATTGGCTTGATATGTTCCCCAGTGGCCGCACCACTCACCAGCCTCGCAGCTCGATTCTGGACCAGTTGCAGTCACCGGACCGTCTTCAAAGGCAGCCCCACGTAGAGCGCATTGCAGTAATCTATGCGGGATGTTACCAGTGTGTGTATAACTGTCATGAGACTCCGCTCGTCCAGGTAGGGCCGTAGCTGGTATAATTTCTGCAGGCACTATGATAAAGAAAAATATTCCCATATTGTTTTAATAACAATCATTATTTAGTAGGGACAAAAAGGTAAAGCTAAATCACTTACTATAGCAGGTTTTCATGATATAATATGTTTTTAACTCCTGGGTGGGGGGGGGGAAGCTTCCTTTTTTATTATATTATATTATATTATATTATATTATATTATATTATATTATATTATATTATATTATATTATTGTTTTCTTTGATGTTGTAATATTTTGAATATTAGTAAATGAGTTTGTATCCACTTGAATAACTCTCTGCAGTCTCCATAGTCCTGTGTTTCCTCTCTCTTCAGCTCCTAGAACCCTGAACCATTGGGGGTGCTGCTTGGGGCTTCTGAGAGATGAAGTCTAAAGCATCGGGAGGACCAAAGATTGAAAACCACCTATCTATCCTATCTAATTTTCACTTCTATCTTATTATTTTATGTGGTCTCAGAAGTTTAAAATTGCCACATTTTTGTTTAACTACGTCCTACCTACATTAAAATGTTAAGGGCAACTTTGTAAAAGTGTTATTGGAAGTTTACAGGAAAGATGTTTGTCTTTTATTCTGGTGAGGCTTCAGGGCTTCATGACTAACTCAGCTGTGGTGATCTCACAAATTTCTCAACCTAAGCCATACCTCCAGTGCTATGAATACTCACAGTGTATTAGGCTTTTAGGTGGGGGTTGGTATTTTCTGTCCATAGAGTTTTCTCAACAAAGATATTGGAGTAGTTTGCCAGTTCCTGCTCCAGGTGGATTGCATTTAATCAGAACTCTCCACTATGATCTGTCTGTCTTGGGTGGCCCTCTATGGTATAGCCCATAAGTAAAGGTAAAGGTTCCCCTTGACATTTAGTCTAGTCGTGTCTGACTCTAGGATGCGGTGCTCATCCTCATCTCCAAGATGTAGAGCCAGCGTTTGTCCGTAGACAGTTTTCCTGGTCACATGGCCAGCACTAGACACAGAACACCGTTACCTTCCCATCGTGGTGGTATCTATTTATCTACACATATTTACTTGCTTTTGAATTGCTAGGTTGGCAGGAGTTGGGACAAGCGATGGGAGCTCACTCCGTCGCGTGGATTCAATCTTACGACTGCTGGTCTTCTGACCTTGCATCACAAAGGCTTCTGCAGTTTAACCTGCAGCACAACCACGTCCCTTGTATAGAAGCATAGCCCATAGCTTCTCTGAATTACTCAAGCCTCTTTGCCATGACAAGGCAGCAATCCATGAAGGGGATTGTATGTGGACTGAGAACTTGCAGAAGTACAAGCTGCATTTCGAAGGGGCAGAGGAACTCAAGACCAAACTGCTAACATGCGCTGGATTATGGAGAAAGCCAGAGTGTTCCAGAAAAACATCTACTTCTGCTTCATTAACTAGACGAAAGCCTTTGACAGTATGGACCACAGGAAACTATGACAAGTTCTTAAAGAAATGGGAGTGCCTGACCACCTTATCCATCTCCTGAAAAATCTATATGTGGGACAGGAAGCAACAGTTAGAACTGGGTATGGAACAACTGATTGGCTCAAAATTGGGAAAGGAGTATGACAAAGCTATATATTGTCTCCCTGCTAATTTAACTTATATGCAGAATACATCATGCAAAAGGCTGGACTGGAGGAATCCCAAGCCAGAATTAAGATTCCCGGAAGAAACATCAACAACCTCAGGTGTGCAGATGATACCACTCTGATGGCAGAAAGTGAGGAGGAATTAAAGAACTTCTTAATGAGAGTGAAAGAGGAGAGTGCCAAAAATGGACTGAAGCTCAACATAAAAAACCAACGACAATAAGATCATGGCCACTGGTCCCATCATCTCCTGGGAAATAGAAGGGGAAGATATGAAGGCAGTGGTAGATTTTACTTTCTTGGGCTCCATGGTCACTGCAGATGGTGACAGCAGCCACAAAATTAAAAGACATTTGCTTCTTGACATTTGCTAGATGACAAATCTAGACAGATCTTTAAAAGCAGAGACATCACCTTACCGGCAAAGGTCTACATAGTCAAAGCTATGGTTTTTCCAGTAGCAATGTCTGGAAGTGAGAGCTGGACCATAAAGAAGGCTGACCGCCGGAGAATTGCTGCTTTTGAATTGTGGTGCTGGAGGAGGCTCTTGAGAGTCTCCTGGACTGCAAGGAAATCAAACATATCCATTCTGAAGGAAATCAGCCCTGAGTGCTCACTGGAAGGACAGATCCTGAAGCTGAGGCTTCAATACTTTGGCCATTTCATGAGAAGAGAAATCTCCCTGGAAAAGACCCTGATGTTGGGAAAGTGTGAAGGCAAGAGGAGAAGGGGACGACAGAGGACGAGACGGTTGGACGGTGTCATCAAAGCTACCAATGTGAATTTGACCCGATTCCGGGAGGCAGTGGAAGACAGGAGGGCCTGGCGTGCTCTGGTCCATGAGGTCACAAAGAGTTGGACACAACTTAACAACTAAACAACAGCAACAAATTATTACTGTTTTACTCTTAATAGACCCTATTACCTATGTTTCTGTTATTAAAAAGGGTGAGGATTATGGAACGTGCAATAAAGCTTTCAGAATATGTTAATGTGCCTCTATCTCCCATTTAAAATACTGGTGTGTTAGATAGAATTTTTTTCTCAAACAAATAATAATGTTGGGCAAACAGTGTACATTCCATGCTCCATAATATTGAAATGTCCGTATTAATCGTTTTCTGGCTGAAGTTGATGTAAGTATGTATTTCCTTTAGTTAATAAAGAATTCTGATGTCTATTACATATTTACAATTTATAACAGAATTCACTACTCTGGGCAGTGAATAGGAGAATCAATTCCACAACAAATAGCCTCACCCCTCAACATCAGCATAAAATGGCATAATAATAGAAATATAAAGAATAACATGGGAAAACAAAAAACCAAATCAACAAAATCGAATGACCATTAAACATTAAGCTCCAAAAGAGATAATAAATAATCTTGAATAAAGTTGTGTCCATAGCAATTTTGCTGCTTCACTAGTTAGAATCCTATCAGTATATTTCTGCTGTTGTAATACCAGCAGCGTAATGTTGAGTATCGAATTGCCACAAGTTGAAAAATAAGGATGGGCATTTCCTACTGCAGACTGTGTTACGTGCCTAGTGTACAACAGGAGAAGCTACACTGACTTCTTAACTTGTGGCAATTCACCACTGAAAGTTATGTAGATGGTGTTACCTGGTGGGCAGATCTAATAGGATTGTGGACATTGTTTCCCAGATTTTTTAGGGAATGTGCTAGATCAGGGGTCCACCCCTCCGCCCGCCTGGTGGGTGTGTCGCGCTCACGGAGGGACGTGTCGCATTGTCACACATGTGCACAAGTGCAACACACCCATCCACGAGCACAGCATGCCCACCCGCAAGCATGACATGCCCACCACCCTCCTTGCACACGGAGCCCACACACCCCAACTGGCACGCAAAAAGGTTGGGGACTGCTGTGCTAGATTATTGAAAACCTTTTTAGGATGTGAATTGACCATTCTTCCTAACTCTTCACAATGTATAATTTTAAAAAGACCCCACCCTCCTTATTCTGTGTCTATTTAGTTATCTTCTGATTCTCTGGGTTTGTATATGGATTTATACCGGCTTTTCATATGTATTCGAACAAATAGCTTTCTCTCTTTTTCCTGAACAGAGATAAGCATGAAACTGTGTTTAAATGTTATTACATAGGGCGATTCTGTACCATTGTATCCTTTCTGGTTTGTGGATCTACATGGAGAAGTAAAGTAGTGGTTGCCATAAAGAAAGCACATGTGTGGCTGTCTGAAGCTGAATAATTTCTCGGAATTGATTGGCACCATTGTCAATACTGTGTATAGCCTTAGGCACCTCTGGAGAACTCTGTGTTTAAAACTTTTCTTCAGAAACCATTAATGGTGTGTTTGCAGGAGACAAATATTTTCCCCCGACTTCACTATATACTTGTCAATTCTGTTTACCATATTTGCCAGTGTATAAGGTGACTGGGCGTATAAGATGACCCCCCAACATTCCCACTCAGAATGTAGAGTTTGTTATATATAGTGGTGCCTCGCACAACGATTGCTTCATACAACAATGAATTCACACAGCGATGGGGTTTTTTGAGGAATTTCCCCCATCGTTTAACGATGTTCTCTATGGGGGAATTTCACTTAACGATGTCCGTTTTGCTCATTTAAAAGTGTCTTAAAATGTTTGAAACTTGTTTTAAATGCTTGGATTCCATAGTGCACCTTGTGAAACATGTGCAAACTTAATTTGGTTTTGTTCTGAGTCTTCATTAATTTTTGGTGATTTTTTATTTTCCCCATTTAAATCAATTGAATGGATAGTTCAATGCATTTAAATAGGGAAAACAAAAAATCACCAAAAATTAAGGACGACTCAGAACAACACCAAATAAGTTTGCATAGGGTTCAGGAGGTGGGCTAACGATTGCAAGCATTTAAAACATGTTCCAAACATTGTAAGACACTTAAAAATGAGCGAAAAGGGACATCGGAAAAGACTTCAAAAGCACTGAAGCCAGCTTCAGTGCTTTTGAAGCTCTTCCGTTTTCCCTCATTTTTAAGGGTCTTACAATGTTTGGAACATGTTTTAAATGCTTGCAATCATTAGCCCACCTCCTGAACCCTATGCAAACTTAATTTGGTGTTGTTCTGAGTCGTCCTTACTTTTTGGTGATTTTTTGAATTTTCTCTCATTGGAATGCATTGGACTTTCCCTCCAATGCATTCCAATGAGAGAAAATTCAAAAAATCACCAAAAATTAAGGACGACTCAGAACAACACCAAATTAAGTTTGCATAGGGTTCAGGAGGTGGGCTAACGATTGCAAGCATTTAAAACCTGTTCCAAACATTGTAAGGCACTTTTAAATGAGCAAAAACGGACTTCGCAAAGCCATTGAAATGTATTGAGTCGGCTTCAATACATTCCAATGGAGGAAACATTGTTTCACTCAACGATGTTTCCTATGGGGATTTTCGCTTAAGGACGGCAATCCGTTCCAATTGGAACAGATTAACCAGTTTTCAATGCATTCCTATGGGAAATGGTGTTTCACAGAACGATGTTTCACACAACGTTGATTTTTTTGGAACCAATTAACATCGTTGTGTGAGGCACCACTGTACTTGCTATATAAGACTACCCTGTAGCCTCTATCCACTCAGGCCTCCAGGAGTGCTCACTACTCTTCCTCTTCAACTGCTGCCACCACTTATAATCAATATTCAAAAAGAACAAGTGTTTCTTTCAAAACAAAACTTGGTTATTGATATAATAAAATAAAATGAGTAAATCACAGGTAGATAATCAAGTTGTAAATCACTGTTTCTCATTCATTGAATCACACAGACTTTTCCCTCACTGACTATTTGGCTCACAGGCCTACTAACATGCTAATCACTAACTCTCAATCTTTCCATCTATCAATCTCCCCATCTCTCACACATCACACACCCCTATATATATTCCAGCTCCTCTCCCTTCTGCACCACCCTCCGTCCCCTCATTGGCTGATGTTCCACTGCCCAGCTGTGACGGACAGGTGAGAGCAGGGATGTATGTTACATACTCCCTCTTCCACATGTGTGATTCAGGTTTGGCTGCATCATGGGGAGAGTTCCTTTTGCCCCTTTTGGTTCCTTTTCGGAGAGAGCCAGGGTTTGCTGGAAGAAGGAACAGCGGAGAGACGGCAGCCATTTTGAGAGGCAGCAGCCATGTGGTCGCATCTCAAAATGGCTGCCTCCTCTCTGCTGTTCCCGACAGTCAGATGTTCGGCGCTAGAGTCAGGCTGTTCCCAGGCTAGGAGTGGGGCTCTGCTCGGTCTTACTACCAGGTAAGTGACTTCACTGGGAGAGAGGGAGGGTTTGCTGGACATGCACCCGGCGTACAAGACGACCCCCCCACTTGGAGGCATGTTTTTCAGGGCCAAAAAGTCATCTTGTATGCTGGCAAATACGGTATATAATTCTGATTAATCTGCTGTAATGGACAGCTGGATTTTACAGTATTTCTTTAAATCTGTAGAAAGTTCAAATATAAATTGGTGCTCTGTTACAACTGCCTTATACCTACACCAAATATACTGTTGGACTTCAAATCACATTTAGCAGATGTACACTCCAAATGGCAGCTCCAAAATGTAATTTATTTTACAGTATTATACTTTATCACTGAAAAAAAAGGACTAACACTCCTTTCTTTGACTTAAAGGTGCAACTACCTCTCCATTAAGTTGCTAAGTTAGGTTTATGTTACTTTGTGAGTAACTTCCACAAACTTATATTAAAGTTTTGTTTTATTATTCTTTCATGCTTAAATATTCCACATTCAGCTTTTGATGATGATAGTATACAAGAAACAAATGAAAGCTCGTTTGTCATTTTTTGCATGGACAAGTCCAGTAGTGTTATTTTGCATTCAAGTTATTTCTTTTAGTGCTGGAATTCTATAGTTTGGGGCATTAAAACTGTGATAAAAGCAATTGTACTATTAACAAAATAATCAGTTGCGCTGATTAACTTGATTTTTTTTGTGTGTGCAATATCCAGCTTTCATCGATTTAAAATAGCTTTGGATCTGAATCTTTGGTTTTATTTTTACACCTCTCCTGAAATCCTGTTATGAAAATTACACTTATGTAAGGCTGATGATGTCACTAGCAGGGGGATATTGCTAGTAATTAAAGAGTGCTTTCCAGTTGGAGAGATCTCTGTTGTACAATTTTCTGGTAACGTGCCCACTTTATGTCTTATTGGGGGAGGAGGGGTTAGCCAAGCCACAAAAGATAGAGGAGCTACTGCCAATCTCCTCCTGTTGATTACATCATTGGTCTTACATGAGCATAATTCATGCATCAAACTTTTGGCCAGTGTACTATACTCCAGAAAATAATATGGTAGTTGACATAATACTGTTTGTGAGATCAATATTCTGTTTCAAAGACTGAAGTCAAACACTGCGTATTCTCAAAGCACAGAATTGAAGTAGAAAGGTGTTCAGTAGTAGACAATTTTGCCATTGTAGTGTTTCAGTAATAACATGCAGGCTGACTACTCCCCTTGAAAGCTGGATATTGCACACACACACACACAAAATCAAGTTAATCAGCGCCAATACATATTGAATTCTAGCATGAGATTCTACATTAGAGGTGGAAATAATGCAGCCTCCAGTGCCATCTGTGTGACACTCCTAAAAATTACACAAAATAATTTTGGTGCCAATTGCGGATCCCACTTAAAGTAATCAGTGTTTGTTTTAAATGCTCTGTGGTGTTTTGTTGTCAAAATTTGATAATAAACAGGGCACCCCCATGTAAAACAAATTGACAGAAATCATTGCTTTATGTTAGTTTTTCTACATGGGTGTGGCGGAATTTCAGCAGCCAAGAGGAGGGGACAATTCCATGGTTGATGGAAATCAAACTTGCCAAATTTATTTATCTATTTATTTAAAATATTTTTATCCTGCCTTTCTCCTTAAAAGGGCCCAAGGCAATTTACATAATTAGAAACAGTATTTAAAAGCTAAAATCAGAAGTATACAAAATTTTTGACAAATTAAACAAGTACAGTGGACCCTTGACTTACGGAATTAATCCGTATTGGAATGGTGGCTGCAGGTCAAAAAGTCTGTAGGTCAAGTCTCCATTGACCTACAGTTCATTGAAAACCGATTAATCCCATAACAGGCTGTTTTTGTTCCATTTTGGTTTTTTTCTGGTCTGTAAGTCAATTCTCAGGCTGCAAGTCAAACCTAAATTTTGCGGCCAGAGAAGTCTGTAACTCAAAAAGTCTGTAAGTCAAGCCGTCTGTAAGTCAAGGGTCCACTGTATTATATTAAAATGGTTAAAAAAAATCAATATTAAGACACATTTAAAACAACAGAACAACAACAAGCCATTTAAAACTCCTCTCATAGACCACCAATTATTAAGGAAAGGTCTGCCTAAAGAGAAAGGTCTTTGCTGCTTGTGGAAGGACAGCAAAGATGGGCCCAACCAAGCTTCCCATGGGAGGGAGTTCTGGAGTCTGGGAGTGGGGACAGAGAAGGCCATCTCCCCTGTCCTCACCAAGCGCTGTGAGTGTGGTGGGGAAAACTGTGTACCCCCAGTTCTGCATGGAATAGTATGTGTAAACTTGTATGCTCTGCAACATAAAGGATTTTGTACAGGAATGGGTTACTGTACATGATTATACCATGCCCATATGACCTACCTTCTGTACAAATGTGTTGGGTGTTTGTGTAGCTGGAGTCCTTCATACAGATGGAAAGTTTTTCTGATGACTTAAAAACCTGAGGCTTCTTTCCAGTGTCCCGGTGTGTATAGATTGGAATCAATTGTAGAAAAAATGTAGCAGAGATTGTTTTTGTTAAAAAGGTCCCTGATAAGGAGTTTGGTGTTACTCTGGTATTCTGTTGCTTATTTATGGTACTCCACCCAACTCTTATCATTTGAGTAATATTCTATGTAGGACAAAAAAGTCCCTGAGAGAGAGCCATTGTTCATTCTCAGAGACTTTAACACTAGAGTTGGTGCTGATCACAATTCTTGGCCCACTTGTCTAGGCCGTTTTGGCATTGGGAAGATGAAGTAAAATGGCCAACACTTACTGGATTTTTGCTGTTATTATGGTATTTGTGTCAGCAAAACATTCTTTATTATGAAATTTCAACACAGAGTTTCCTGGAGACATTCAGGATCGAAGCATTGGCATCAGCTTGATTTGATCCTCACTAGACATTCTAGCCTTCCTAGTATTATGATCACAAGCAGTTACCAGAGTGTTGATTGCAATACCGACCACTCCCTGGTGTGTAATAGAGTAAAATACGAACAAAGATATTGTATCACATGAAAAAGGAAGGAACACATACTGACATCAACAAGACTCATGATCAAAGAAAAGTGGAGAATTTTGCCCAAGCGCTTGAGGAAACTTTCCAGGCCTGGCTGATGCAAATGCACCTGAATGATGGGAACATTTCAAGAACACTGTTTATAACATCGCCTTGTCCACATTTGGCAAGAAGACCAAAAAGACCGCAGACTGGTTCAAAGCCCATTCAGAGGGGTTAATGCCAGCCATAGAGGATAAGAGGAGAGCTCTAGCAGCATACAAAGCCTATCCTAGTGAGTGCAACTTGCAGGCTCTTTGAGTTGCTTGTAGCAAAGCTCAACAGGCTGCCAGGAGATGTTCCAACGATTATTGGCTTCAGCTGCTCTCAGATACAGATAGCAGTGGACACAGGTAACATCACGGGAATGTATGATGGTATCAAGCAGGCTTTCGGTCCAATACAGAAGGAATCTGCTCCCTTGAAGTCTGCTACAGGCGTGATCATCCAGGACTGAGCACAGCAGATGGAATGCTGGGTATAGCACTACTCTGAGCTATATTCCGGAGAGAATGTAGTAACCGAAGAGGACAGCGAACCAACTTTAGAACAAATAAAAGCAGCCTTGGTTTCCCTTGCCTCCACCAAGGCACCTGGAAAGGATAACATCCTTGCTGAAGTGCTCTAAAGAGATCATCACCACCAAGCTGTATTAAATCTTTTGTCTCTGCTGGAGGGAAGGTGGAGCACCACAGGACATGAAGGATGCAAACATCGTCACATTGTATAAGAACAAAGGAGACGGGGTGACTGCTATTACTACCTTGGCATCTCTCTTTTCAGTGTTGTAGGGAAGCTGCTTGCCCGTGTTGTGGTGAAGAGGCTCCAGGTGCTTGCAGACAGAGTCTATCCAGAATCACAGTGTGGATTTTGAGCTAATAGATCCACCACTGACATGGTATTCTGCCTCAGACAGTTGCAGGAGAAATGTAGGGAACAACAACAGCCACTCTTTGTGGCCTTCATAGATCTCACAAAGGCCTTTGATTTTGTTATCAGGGATGGCCTTTTAAAATACTTCCCAAGATTGGATGTCAACCTTGACTCCTTAACATCATCAGATCCTTTCATGAGGAAATGAAGGGCACTGTGGTTTTTGATCGCTCAACATCAGATCTCTTTGACATCCGAAGTGGAGTGAAATAGGGCTGTGTCCTCGCACTGACCCTGTTTGGGATCTTTTTTGCCATCATGTTGAAGCACGCCTTTGGAACTGCAACAGAAGCTGTCTATCTCTGGACTAGATCATATGGAAATCTCTTTAATCTCTCTAGATTGAGAGCAAAGAGCAAAGTCCAGCTGAAATGCATGTGGGACTTCCTCTTTGCTGATGATGCAGCTGTTGTCTGTCCACTCTGACCTCCAACAACTCATGAATCATTTTAGCAAGGCCTGCCAAGACTTTGGATTAACAATCAGCCTGAAGAAAACACAAGTCATCGGCCAGGGTGTGGACTCAACTCCCTCTTTTACCATCTCCGCACAAGAATTGGAGGTTGTTCATGAATTTGTGTACCTTGGCTCAGCGATCTCTGACACTCTCTCCCTAGATGTTGAGCTGGATAAATGCATTGGCAAAGCAGCTACCATGTTCTCTAGACTCACAAAGAGAGTATGGCTCAATAAGAAGCTGACAACATGTATCAAGATCCAGGTCTATAGAGCCTGTGTCCTGAGTGCACTCCTGTATTGCAGTGAGTCCTGGACCCTTTGTGCATGGCAGGAGAGGAAGTTGAACATGTTCCATACTGTATGTGTTGTCTTCGACACATTTTTGGTATCACCTGGCAGGACAAAGTTCCAAATAGAGTAGTCCTGGAACGAGCTGGAATTTTAAGCATGTATACATGTCCTGAGAATAGCTGATGGTTGGATTCCAAAAGATCGCCTATATCGAGAATTAGTGCAGGGAAATCGCCCCAGAGGGAGACCACAGCTGCGATACATGGATATCTGCAAGCAGGATCTGAAGGCCTTAGGAATGGACCTCAACAGATGGGAAACCTTGACATCTGAATGTTTAGCCTGGAGGCAATTTGAAGAGACACTTGTTCAGCAGGCAAAGAGGCAGTCCCGAAACCAGCAAAATCAGGGAGCTGTACAGGGGACAGATTGTATTTGTCTTCAATGTGGAAGGGATTGTCACTCTCAAATTGGCTTTCTTCACCACACTAGACACTGTTCCAAGTCCTCCATACAGAGCACATTATCATAGTCCCTTGAGACTGAAGGACGCCCCTATGTAGGACAATACATTACACAAGTAAAATGTATTATTTGTTGTTTTAAATATTTTTTGCTTGTCTTTGTGATCTGATTTGTGTGTATGTGTGTTGAAGTATGTTTGAAGTTACAATCTTTTTTAAAAAATAACCCTGAAAACTAGTTAGAAATAAATTAAATAACTATAGATGGGGAAGATGATTCATTGAATGGGGCTGCTCACTTGTATTTTTTTCCTGGCCGTTATTTTATTCCCAACATCAGTATTGCTATACAGTTAAGTTTCTAATAGATTTGCACACTATTTTAAATTAGTTACAGATAGTTATTATACTGTCTCTGCAGGCAGCTTTTTAGCTAAATGTTAATTAAGCATCAAGTATCTTAATTGAGTGCTGCTGGAAGTAAACAAATTTGAAAATATAGATTAAGAAAATGTCTGCTAAATGGAATGAAATACTTTGATATCTTTGCCTGAGAAATTACAAAGGACATGTTTGAAAGTGAATTTTAAACCATTATAGAACTAAAAGCATTAAGTTGGTGAGAGATTTGTACATGTTGTGAAATTTGAGAAATGTAGTGGGAAAATGACTGTACATCCTTCTTCTGTTTGTTTCTTTTAATGCTTGTATTTATTTCTTGTATGTGCAACTGTGATTTACAGGTGGGCTCATATCATGTGTGCAATTGCTATTCCTGAAGTCAGATTTGGTGATGTCACGGAGAGGAGACCAATAGACACAAGCAGGATACCTTTACAGAGATTAAAACTGGTAAGCAGTAATAGCCCAAACATCTTATATATAGTTCATGATTGTGCGAATTTGAAATGTATGTACATTTCATAGAGAATGATTGTGAGAATTGTATTTTAGAATTGTCACTAAGTACTTTCGTCTGTTTTAAATTTTTAACTTCTGTTTTTAAAATGTGGTTGGTGTGAATCAGTATTTTGCATGGTCAGTTTTCTTGGGCATTTTGCCAGGTCCTCAGGTAAAATGGTATAAGGCCCATAAATGCATTTCTTTATATACGCAACAGGTAGACAAATAAGAATCATGGATATAACTTATACCTTTCAACAAAATATATTTTGTATAGAGGCTTCTTCTTATCTGGGTTTCCACTTTCTTTCTTTACTCCCCCTCTGCTGAAAGCATTCTTGCTTACTTCCCAGCTTAGTGTGGTAGATTTCAGCTTTACATCACTTGTTAAATTGAGTTTTTAAAGGAACGAATTTGAATGCCTGGTTATAAGCTACAGAGAACATTATGTGTGTTGTATGTAGATGTATGTGTGACGTTTGCCCCTCGTGGCCCCCGTTTGTCTTCCAAACACAGAGCACACAAAGGCAAACCAAACACCCCTCCACACGCTGCCACCAATTGATCACCAAGTCAACGTACTTTACTTAGGAAAGATGAAGGTCCACCCAGTTCTCACCTCTTCCCAAAACAGGTTTATTAAGTACAGATGTTTCTTCAATAATTCATAAGTATTTACTTCAGGTTGATCAAGCATCAATCTTCTACTTAAATCTCACAGGTCACCATTCACTCCTCAGACTAATCACACCTCAGATCTCCCAGCTGTCTCTCCCTCTCCCTCCCTAACTCTGACTGAACTCTGCTCTCCCCTTCTCCTCTCAGGCTCCGCCTTTTAACATCTCTGGTGGCCCCACCTCTCAACCACATCAGCATAAAACATGAAAAATGCATAACCTATTCAGCATACTAAGGGTGAATGCCACAGCATGCCTAACGCATTTGGATGTGTTACAAAAATTATTTCAGAGGTCCTTATTGGATGTCTGTCATAATGATTGACAGGGAGCGAATCAGCAGCAATAAGTGACGTTAATAGGCCAGTGAATGGGAAAATGGTGGTGACAATGGCAGTGGGGGAGGGAAGGGGGACTGTGTGACCAAAGTGAGGAATGAAGCTGATATGGCCCTGTTATGTAGGCATTTAAAATGCACCATCTAAGGATAAACATTTCTTTGTGAAAATTGACTGTGAATTTAAGTAGCACAGAGAGCCGAGGTGCTCTGTACAAAGGTTTATGTTTCTTTTTATAATGAGGAACTGAGGTGTGTAGGCTCTTATTGCTAAACAAAGTTAAGAAAATGCAAGATACATATCTGGGAGAATTAATGTCCTTTTCTGTTTAGTTCCAGAACCTGAGGGAGCATTGCTTTCTATCTAGATACAGGTTTACTATAATTTCTAGTTCTGGCCTTGCACTGTAGTCTCAATGGTTTTGCTGCCCAAGCAACTTCTGACTTCCACTTATGGCTACTTAGTGACACAGGCCTGCTCCACTATACCCACTTCCACCTCTAGATACCCTAGGATGAGCAAAAGAGCCAAAAGCAGGAGTCAGGATAAGAGAGAGATCATTACAGAAATGGAAAGGCCACATGGAAGATGTGTGATTTGATGTCTTTATTGTCTCTCGCCTCTTGTTGCAGAGGAAGCCCCTGGTTAGAAGCAAAAGAAATGGGTTGAGAGGAGGAGGATTTTTAATGAGCTGGAAGCAAGGGAGGCAAGAGGCAGAGTTCCAGATTCTCTGTAACTGCTTTATAGAAGTTACCTAGTTTTCTTCATATAAGCACCAATTTCATAGTTTTTGGAGCTCTTTGGTTTGTTAAATAAAGATTCAGCCGTGAGTGTATCTAGCCAGACAATAATCTTTCACCCTAAACAAACCTTTGTCATAAGAAACCTAAATGTACCATATCGTATTGGATTTCTGAACCTAAATGGACCGTAGCATATCAGAATTCATATGGTTTCTGTACCCTTGTTTTCACTTCGTGTATCAATTTATGATTGAGATGTCCATATCTAAAAACAAGGAGATTGTTGACACTTGCTAAGGTCATGAACATAGGTGTTTATTATACATAGGAAGTTTATTATGCATACTAAGCCATAGTAGGACATGAACAGCAATTTACTCAAGCAATGAACAGTTTGCATGTTTTGGATTTTTGTGTTACCAATGCTCATCTTCACAAAAAAACCAGTGTTGTGAGTAAAGGCTTGATGTCTGGGGAAAATAATCTTGAAATAATGGTCAGTTACAACAATTGTACAGTTCATTGATGGTTGCCCTACAGAATTTTCTCTTTTTATTATCACTGGAAAAAATGCTTCTTTGCAAATCCTGGTTTGTGAATGTTTTTGTTTTCACTGCCTGCATTATGTCAGCTAACATTTCTCTTACTGGGAAACAGAAAAAAAAAACTTTTAGAAGTATATTTATCTTAACAAATAACACAATAAGATTGTAAGTAACATTGTATAATAATGTGGGTATTTGTGTGGCTGAAATAAACTATTGTGCACACACTCGCACTGTACATACAAAAGTAAATAAGATTATTTCTGTTGAAACAATAGCAAATTACAATGTCCTATGAAATATGTTCTTTTGTTCAAAACAAATTCTGGTTATGTTTGTATAGTGTGATGTCAATAGGTGATAGCATCTATCCGTCTTGGCATGTAGCAAGCTGATAACTGGTTGCTTGGTGTTTTGGCCTTTTACATAACACTGGATTATGTGTATCATATTTCTGAATTTCATCAGTCTCTTAGAAAAGGATAGACATTGGTGACAGGTAGGGAGGGGGACTCTCTATTACCTGTCATATTCCTTCTCTGAAAGCCTACATTTTTGGGGGTCCATGTACCTCTTTCAGTCTAATTATGGTTTGGAATAAGAAGGGATAGTCCAGAGGGAAGGAGACTTCTTGTTCACTTACCTCTTGGAAGGAATACTGGGTGGAACAGAATAAAAGAAAGAGAGAGACAAAAGGAAGGATCAGTTTTCGTCATTGGCCTTATCATTTCTGCTGCAATGCCTTGCAGACTGCTGGTTTTGTTTGTTTATTTTTAATTGAAATGGTATTCTGGATTCTTGCAATGTAATGACATGCATCTACAGTTTGTTGTAAATTTTCCACGGAGCACAGTTTGTACTCACAGAAACAGTTGTGGACTGTGTTCTCCATATTAAATTAGGTGCACTCCAAGCAACTATAACAGCCCTGTTTGCCATTTTACAACAAAAACTGGGAGATTAGACTCCATGACCCAATTTTTTCCTCTTCCTCGGCGCAAGTCAACATAGTTGTCTATGAAAAACATAATTATATGGATCCCAGAGTATCATAGATTGGAGTAATGTATCTGTGGGTCCGACCTGTGGCTAAAAATAAATGCCTCAGTACGGATCTCTGGCTATATGAGTAATGTTGCATTTGTCTTATTAATATCTCTTTCAGTAGAGTTCTCAGTAAATAAATGATACTGGGATTTGGACTTCTGCCTATATCTTGACCAACACTTTGCATCCTTTCTCCCTCTAAATACCGTATTTTTCGCTCCATAAGACGCACTTTTTCTCTCCAAAAAGGTGGGAGGGAAAGTACATGCGTCTTATGGAGTGAATGCAGTAACCCAGGGTTCAGCCACCACCACCCAAAAGCCTCCCACTGCCATGCTGGGAGGCCTCTGAACTGGCAGCAGAGACTGCTTGCTGTTTAGACCTCACCATTCTGCACTGCTAGCTTTCCAGGACCTGCTTCCTGCAGCCCACCTGGAAAACCAGCAAGGCAAATAGGCCTATGGCAGCAAACAGTGAAAATAGCCAAGGACCAAAGGGTGGTTCTAGAAACACCAGGGGAAACCATAAACACAGTCTCCCACTTAGGTAGTTGATTTTCCCACATTTGGGGAAATCACAGGGGTTAGCTCATCCAAAGTGCAATAGATGAGCCTTACCCTGGGAAGACCACTTTTACAACAATGGTATCTCCCCTGCCAGGTCTGAGTTTGAATGGCCCCTAAGCCTTCTGGCCCTTTGTGTGCCCTACCCTCCAAAGGCATGGTGACCCCCGGCTGCACCTCCTGATCAGAACAGGGCTGCACAGCCCCAATCCCAAAAGAGGCCAGGATAGCTCTTCAGTGTTTTGGGGTGCCCTGCAGGACCCCCATCAGGGGCTGGATGTTCCTCCCACAATCCTTCAGTGCACAGATATTAGCATATCTGCCTGCTTGCATCACCCAATTGGCTATTGGAGAAGCAAAGCAGGAAGGAGGAGTCTCTTTCCCTTCACCTTCTGCAGAGAAGTTAGACCATGTGACCAACCAGACATGTGGAGAACCAGAGAGAGAGGGGGGGGGACAGAAACAAAAGCTTCTAAAATTGCCAGTAAGTTTAATATTTATTTATTTATTTTATTTATTTTATAGGCCTGAGAATGGCGAGGGGAAGATAAAATTACTACTGAGAGCCTGCTGGATGGGGAAAAGGTGGCTAGATATAGCTGTCTGTAGTTCAGAGCTTGGTAGTAAGCTGCATCACTTCCCCATAAATTAAGCCTAAATAGAAGTAATTTTGCAGATATTTAAAACGTTAAGGGACCTGGGGGGGAGGCTAATGTGTATTGTTAGCCAAATTTCATTCTGAAGCACAGAATGATTAAAAAGGCACTGAGCACATGCAGAATAAAGTTCAAAAGGGAAACTAAAAGGGACCTAACACTCCTTTCCTTAATATATTACCACTAGGGCTACAGGTTTTATTTGGTGTATTAGCTTGCCACAGTTTTTATGGACTCATCAGGAGTAAGGCAATTTGAATTGCAGAGGGCAGATCTGAATCACAGATCTGAATATGTCCAAGTAAAGCTTTGAAATCTTGAAAATTGGTTTAAGAACCCAACATTTCATAAATAGCATTTCACACGTACACACACACAACTGGAAACAGAAATTTTAGTAGTATTTTTGTGTTAACAAAAGCTGCATGGTGTCGCTCCCCCTGTTTTTATTGGTTTTTATTAATCATTGTTGTTCTACAATATTGCTGGTAGATTTTATCTTTTCATTGTGATTCCCAGCTACTGTATTTTATCCTATTGTAGTCTCTAAAATTGGACAACCATCTGTCAGATCTGCTCTGATTTGGATTCCTGCATTGAACCAGGGGTTGGAATTGATGGCCTTATAGGCCTCTTCCAACTCCATTATTCTATGATTCTGTGCTGCTTTGAGATTATATTTGTAAAAGCAAGCAGGCAGTAGATGTCGTGATGTATAAGGGGCACATTTTTCTTGCAGAGTATGGGAACTCATTCTACCAGTGCAAGGATGATAAAGCAGAAAAGGCTAGCATATAACATTCCTTTTAAACTAGAGGTAGTAAAATATGCTAAGGAGTATGGAAACAGTGAACAGTGCAGAGACATTTTGGGCCTCCTCATCTGAAAAAATGATTAGAGAGTGGAAGAAACAGGAGGATCAGCTGCAAAAAGCTGATAAAAGTAAGCACACTTTCTGTGGACATGCTGCATGCTGCAAAGTAAAGAACTGAATGATGGAGAGAGAGAAAACTTTATTGCTGTAAAGAAGGAAGGGAGGGAGTGGAAGTGAGGCATGTTTTGCTGTTTGCTTACACCTGTGCTGGTGGTGATTTCTTCATCATAGCTCTTACTGACTACCCAGCAACAATCTGTTTATTCATCTCTTTAGTGCAATAACAATTCATTATAAGTGTTAAAACTTGAGATGGTAATTCCCACTCATTGTGTGTCATCTTGGTGTAGAAGTCTGCTTCATGATTCTCCACTTCTGGTACATGTATGACTTGTGAAATGACATGCTTGAGAATACACCAGTCCCAAAACTGTACTGTTAGTAGCAAGAAAGACATGGATTTTGTTCCTCCTTGGTGGTTGATATAAAGCATTGTAGTGTTGTTGTCTGTGGCTATTGGAATAACTTTGCCAACTACAAATTGTTCAAAAGCTCTCACCGTGTTGTACACTGCAAGAAGTTTGAGGTAATTGATGTGACAACATCTATTGCTACTGCCTTATGAATTTGCCAGAATATTTTTTTTCCTGTTTTCCTCTCCTAAAAATGAGGTGCGTCTTACGGAGAGGTGCGTCTTATGGAGCGAAAAATACGGTAGTTTTCTGTTATTTTTTTACATTTCAGATCATTTTTTTCTAAACAGAGATAGAAAATGAGTTTTAGAGACAGTGAAGTTGCCCTTAGCTTTTGATTACCTCAAATTTGTATTTGAGAAGTGAATCCAATATAATCATGAGTACAGGCTGAGTGAGAAACATGTTAAACACACAGGAATGATGACTGATCTACCAATCTTTTAGGGCATGACTAAAGCCATAATAGTAGCTGTAGAAATTGTAGACCTTCAAATTTGTAGTCGAAGGCTAATAACAGTAAGTTTGAAAACCAAAGATGTCTGAAAGCAAATAGTTCTAAAAAATAAAATTATCTTTGTTATGCCAAAATAGAGAATGCCACTATGGACAAATATGAGCCAACTATAAAATTCAGCCTGATATGTTTTATCTAATTTTATAACAAATAATTTTGTTTTAAATCTATAAGAGTTATAAGACACTTTTTTTCTTGTAGTGTAAACATTGTTGATAGTGATGAATTCCACTGTTTTCACGCAACTATTGAAATATAAGCAAGTATTGATTAACTTTCAGCATTTCAGAAAATATTGCTGCAAATGGTAAAATCAAGTGAAGTCATTATACTGAATATTAACTAGGTGACTTCTACACATTTTCTGTTTTGAACATTCAAGTGTGTGCAACCATATTTTCACCATATTCTAAACACAATGTTAAAATACTTTGAAAACAAAATGCTTTCTTATTTTCAGTTAGAACATTGCTAAAGTATAGATGATGCAGTAGCAGTCTAACCACAAGGTATTATGTCACTTAGAAATGTATGGATTTATTAAAACTGCTATTGAAAATCATTCTATATTTAATAAAGAATGCAAGGAATGTTTTTATCTGCCAACATGTCTGTAGGCTTAAAGTGATCTATAAATGCAGATAGCTTTTTGCCTAGTCAGAAAAAAAAGTTCAGTTGGGTTTTTAAAAAATTTTTGCATGCGTTTGGAGTTACATGTATGAATACCTAAGCATATGTGCATAAACTGAATTAGTAAAACAATCTGTTTTTAAAAAGTCTCTAGCAGGATAGCTGAAGTCCTTTTTCTCTTACTTTATCCCTGCATCAGTTCTGGTTTTGTATGCTGGTTTTCTAATAAACTTTCCCCTGTATTTAAAGCCAGACTTTGTTCATGACTGTAGATATTGAAAGGCTATTGGAAATAAATAAAGGCCATTTGTAAAACTCAGCAGACATGTCAGACCAAGCTACTTAATCAGCTTGGATCCTGCCCATTATTAAATAAACTAAGGGAAGTAAAACTATCCATCTTGTAATTAAGGAGATGGATGCAATTTTTTTGTATGTCTTCCTGGATGTAGGACCCAATGAACATTACAGAACCTATCTCTAAGTAAATATTTATAGAAGTTGCCAGCGTACACAATGACTGGAATACGAAATAGGCATTTGTTTATTTGAACCTTTATTTCAGTGCCAGAATTAAATGACACAACTGTAGCAGATACTTGGCTAGTGTTACAGTAATTGATAATTACTTGATGTTAATTATGTAAGTTGGTGAACACATCCAATAATGGCATATCATCCCATGTCTTTTGAAGTAGAAAGTGTAGTTTAACTACTTAAATTCTCTTTCAGTCCAGCTAGGCCCAGGATAGCCAATTGCTCTCTCCTTCAAGGCTTTTCTGTATCGCCCACATATCTTACAGGTGCAGATAATACTGCTGAGTAACATCCAGAATGAATTAGTTTGCTAACAAATTGGTTCCACACCTTTGTTGCTTCAAAACTGTGACTAACACATTATCAGCTGCAGAGGAAACTGTTGCTGACTGCACATTTTTTTTCAAAAATAGTATTATTCTATTTTGAAGTTCCTTTCTATTACATATTTATACTAAATAAATATCTAAAATAGATATGTCTCACAAGCTCAGCTCCCTTCATACCGAATACATTTAAATTGCTTATTTCACAAAGTAAAAAATTGTAACACTCATTTTACCCAATAATATATTTACTGATTATTTTCTTTAAAATTGAAACCTAGGCATTTAAAAGCTGTAAAATGTAGTTAGCTGGCAATAACTATATTGCTGTTAGGTTAATAAGAGTTATTCCAACATAGGTTAGCCTGCTTTAAAAGAAATGCTAACTATAGTTATTAGAGGTGTGTTTTTAGGCTGATTAAGTATAAAAAAATCATGGGCAGGGGAGTTGACTGTGTGAATCTTGAACAGAATATGGTTTGCATTGTAGTAACTGTGACATAAAACTACAAAGACTCATTTGTGAACAGATATTCATAGGAATGGTCTGTGTATGTGGCATAGACATGAACAGGTAAAAGGAAGAGTATGAATATATAGTGGGGTAGAAAAGAAGTCATTTGTCAAAGTCAGTATAGATATGGTAAGACCATTCCTTGACATTTGAGGGGTATTGCAAATTTTCTCTGAACTGTATGGCTTGTCATACTATTTCTAAAAGCTTTATTATTTTCCTAGGCTTCTTAAATTAGTTTCTGAATATAAATTTTGCTATTTTCAACTTGAGATATCTTCAGTTTGCATTGTTCTAAGAACTGGAACTATCAATTACAGCTTCAGACCATGTTTTTTATAGAAGTCATGTACTTCTCAGGAATTTGTAGTGGTTGCATATTCAAGGCATATCAACAATTTCCTCTTCCTTTTTGTGGGACCAAGTTTAACTAGGACTCTCCCTATTCATTTTATCCTGTACGTATTGCTAAGATGGGCAGTTAGTAAAACTGTTTGTTTCAGTGTCTCAGGCTAAACTACTTCTTGAAACCACTGCATAACTAAATCAGCTTTCTTTAAATGCGTCATATTCACTAGGGCAGAGTAAATTACTCATGTCTTTGTTTACATGCATCTTGATTTGGTATGAATTCAGGAAATGTTTTTGCATGTGTGTATTTCAGTCATGAAGTATGTATATGGTCCACCTTATGCAGTAGTTACATTATATTTTCATCAGCTGCAAAACCTATTGTTTTTCCCTTTAATTCTATTTCAAGAAAGTGAGATCAAATAAGAACCAGACTTCATTCCTCCTTTGTGATTTTGTTTTACAAAATGAACAAAATTTAAAAAGTGAAGCACTGTACTTGCTGTAATTTTAATGCAGTAATGAGCTTCCTGACTAAAGCAGGTTGTGCTTTGCTTGACTTCCACAATGATGAATTGTCTGTGTCAGAATCTGTGGCGTAGTGCAGAGAAATATTTTTCCGGGGAAAATTTTCATTCTTTATTTATGAGAGCCATGATAGTGTCATGACTTATAATCCAAGTGTCATTTGGTGTTATTTAGTTTAATGAATGTCAGTTCTTGACATATTTAGAGATTCTTGACCCATATTTTATGCTTAGAACTCTTAACTGTTTTTAAATGTAATAAATCAGTTTCTGATACCCTTATCCAAATCAACAAACCACACATCTTTGTAGGTTGTCTTCCACTTAAAAAATTGCAGTCACAGCTTTCTGTGAAACATACTGTCATGAGAAAAAGAAAGTACACCCTCTTTGAATTCTGTGGTTTTATGTACCAGGGCATAATAAAAATCATCTGGTCCTTAACAGGTCTGAAAATTAGGTAAATACACTCTCAGATGAACAATAACAGATAACATATTACATCATGTCATGACTTCATTTACAAAAATAAAGCCAAAATGGAGAAGCCGTGTGTGAAAAACTAAACACACCTTATGATTCAATAGCTTGTAGAACCACCTTTAGCAGCAATCACTTGAAGCTAGCATTTTCTGTATGATTTTATCAGTTGCCCACATTGTTATGCAGGAATGTTGGTCCACTCTTCTTTACAACATTGCTTCAGTTCATTGAGGTTTGTGGGCATTTCTTTACGCACAGCTCTCTTAAAGTCCCCCCCCCCAGCATTTCTTTGGACTTTGACTGGGTCATCGCAACACCTGGATTCTTTTTTCCCCCAAGCCATTCTGTTGTAGATTTGCTGATGTGCTCTGAGCATTGTATTTTCTCACCTTGGGGTGAATTTGCTTGGATGGCCACTTCTACGAAGGTTGGCAACTGTCTTGAATGATTTCCACTTGTGAATAATCTCCCTCACTGTAGAATCATGCACTTTAAATTGTTTGGAAATTGCCTTATAAAGTTTCCCAGATTGATGAGCTGCAACAATTGCTTCTCTATGATAATTGCTGATGTGTTTCCTCCTTGCCATTTTATTAAAACACACCTGAATGCTCCAGACCAGTAAACTGCTAAAACTTTGGCTTTTATAGAGATGGGCATACTTGCTAAGGACAACAATACACCGACAATAATACACACTAATCACCCATCTACAGAAAAAGACAAAATGCTATCTCACAGCCATAAAGACTACACTCCCAAGCCAACTACACCAGAGCACAGAGTGCTGTCCTCTGAAGATGCTGGCCACAGAGACTGGTGAAACGTTAGGAAGGAGAAACTTGAGAGCACTGCCAAAGAGCCCGAAAAACCCACAACAACCATGTTTGTCTATCATTTGCTGCTTGTCAGTGAAGCAGAACAAAAAAGTCACCTCTGCTCATCTCCTCCCCATATTTAAGATGTTCTTTCAAAAAGCGTTAGTCTGTTAATGTCTGAGCATCATCCCATTATTTACTTCCATTTTGATGAGAAAAATAGAATAGAGGGATGAATAAAGAATCTTAAAACCGTAGCTGTTAGAGAAGCATGTATTTGCCTCATTTTGAGGGGCAAAATACCCCCTTTGAAGATTTCATCCCTGACTGCAGCCCACTATTTTTCATTTTTTTTATTTTTTAGTCTTGTACTTCTGAGAGATGGGGGAAGGCTATGACATTTCATATTTTCTCTGGAACTTACATTTGAATCTGTAAGCAAGTTCAAACATGCTTATGAGTAATCCGGCCTTTCTTACCAGATTCAGACCCATCCACCCATAAGTTGAAAAAACAGGTGGTGGGGAAAAAATAACATATCATAGAAATCCTCCCCTAGACTGATTAATAACAGCCTAAACTGTAAAATTTGCTTTGCTCACAAATACAGTGCCTTGGACATTCTGCAGGACATGTGCAGATGCAGCTCTTTTGAGGATTGCATTGGCTAAAATAAAGATAATGGCCACTGTGCAGTTGCCTAGTGCTGCCCAAGTAGCAGGAATGACATAATTGTTAACAGCAGATTGTCACATACTAAAAATGTCCTTTGTTGATTGGGAGGAAGGCTGGTTCAAGTTACTTCTTCTAATTATATGCAAGTCATGTGCATTAAAAAAGGAACTCTTTAATCAACAACAATATTTGGGGAAAACAAACGGGAAACCTCAAATGAAAGAATCCAAAATTTATTTATTTTTTAACTTATATGCCGCCTACACTACCCAAAAGTCTCTGGATGGCTTACAACAATTAAAATACAATAAAAAAGATAAAACAATTAAAATGCAATTAAAATATATACTCTAAAAATTGCCATCAAGACCCACAGTTGATATTATTTCAATTAAAAGCCTTCTGGCGCCAGACGAATCTCCTTTGGGAGAGAATTAGTCTGGGAGCAGCTGCCGAAAACGCCCTTTGTCTACAAGCCATCCTTTTTACCTCCTTGAGGGACGACCCTTTCAAAAGGGCCCCCTGCTAGATCTTAACTGCCGGGTAGGTTCATTTGGAAGGAGGTGGTCCTTCAGGTATCCAGTGCCCAAACTATTTGGGGCTTTATATATCACTTTGAATTGGGCCCAGGCAGCAACTGGTAGCCAATGTAACTTAAACAGAATCGGCTTGATGTGTCCCCTAGCAGCCCCACCACTCACCAGCCACGCAGCTCGATTGTGGACCAGTTGCAGTCACCGGACCATCTTCAAAGGCAGCCCCACGTAGAGTGCATTGCAGTAATTTATGCAAGATGTTACCAGTATGTGTGTAACTGTCATGAGACTCCGATCGTCCAGGGAGGGCTGTAGCTGGTATAATTTCTGTAGCTGAAGGAAGTCCACCAAGTCCACCTGGTCTTCCAGAGTTAGACTGGGGTCCAGGAGCACCCCCAGGCTGGGAACCCTGTCCCTTAGGGGGAGTGTAACCCCATTCAGGGCAGGGAAATGGCCCTCGAGCCTGTCCGGCAAACCACTCACTAACACCACTTTCATCTTATCTGGATTGAGTTTCAATTTATTAACCGTCATCCAGTCCATTATCAGGTCCAGACACAAGTTCAGCACAGAAACCGCCTCACCTGGATTGGTGGAAAATGAGAGGTAGAGCTGAGTATCGTCAGCATAGTGCTGACTCCTCTGCCCAAACCTCCTGGTGACCTCTCCCAGTGGTTTCATGTAGATGTTAAACAGCATGGGAACAGTATTGAGCCCTGAGGAACTCCATAGCATAAACACCTTGGGACAGAGCAATTATTCCCCAGCACCACCCTCTGGACACAGTCAGCCAAGAAGGAGCGGAACCACCGTAAAGCGGTGCCTCCAACTCTCAGCCCAGTCAATCTATACAAAAGGACACCATGGCTGATGATGTTGAAAGCTACTGAGAGGTCCAGGAGTATCAACAGGGTCACACTCCCCCCGTCTCTCTCCCGACCATCGTACAGGGCGACCAAGGCAGTCCCTGTAATAAAACCCGGCCTGAAACCCGATTGAAATGGATCCAGAAAATCCGTTTCATCCAGCAGCGCCTGGAGTTGCCCAGCCAGAACCCGTTCCAGCACTTTGCCCAAATAAGGGAGGTTCGCCACTGGTCAGTAGTTAACCACCAGCCTTGGGTCCAGGTTAGGCTTTTTAAGGAGTAGCCGAATTACCGCCTCTTTCAAGGTGGTAGAGACCACTCCCTCTCTCAAAGAGGCATTCATGGCCTCCTGGACCCAGGTGCAACCCCCCCCCCCCGCCGGCAGATCTTCCAATTAGCCAAGATGGGTAAGGGTCGAGCGTAGTGGTGGTAGAATGGACAGATCCAAGCACCCTGTCCACTTCCTCAGGTCTCAACAATTGAAACTCATCTATTAATACTTGACCTAAGCATGGCACACTGGACACATCCTCTGATTCTGCACTAACCCACTACAAATCTGAGCAATTTCCCCCTCAAAATGAATGGCGAACTCATCACAGCGAGCTGATGAGCAGTCCAGGACCTCCACCGGATTTCCCAATTGAAGAAGATCCCGGACCAGCCAAAACAGCTCTGCTGGACAACATTGTGAGGAAGCAATACGGCTGAAGAAATATTGCCGTTTCGCCAGCCATATTGCCTCGAAATAGGCCTGATAATGGGCTCTAAGTTGCGTTCGATTGGACTCACAGCAGGATTTCCTCCATCTGCTCTCCAGTCATCTCCCCTCTCACTTCATCGCCCGCAGTTCAGAAGTATACCAAGGAGCTGTCTAGGCTCTGTGTGCAGGAAGAGGGCACTCAGGCACAATTGTGTCAACCGCATGGGTCATCTCCCTGTTCCATAGCGTGACCTGAGCCTTGACAGGATTGCAAACCATATCAGATGGATAATCCTCCAGAGCATTCAGGAAACCATCTGGATCCATTAGTCTCTGAGGGCGGATCATCTTAATAGATCCCCCACCCTTGCAGAGGGGAGAAGAAGCTAATAGACTAAACTTGACCAGGAAGTGGTCTGACCATGACAATGGGGTCACAACCAGCCCCTCCACATCCAAATCACCATCTTCCAGTCCCGTTGAGAAAACCAGGTCCAAGATATGGACCTTCTCATGTGTCAGGCTGATGACACATTGAAACAGCCCCATGGTTGACATGCTGGCCATGAAGTCCTGATAGGCTTTCTCTTTTGAATAATTACATCATTCCTGTTGCTCAGGCAATTCAAGAAGACACTGGCCAACATATAATAGTCAAATAATTTCACAGGGATACTGGTGGGTTTAGTGAATAATTGTTGTTGTTGTTTAGTCGCAATGTTGTGTCTGACTCTTCGTGACCTCATGTATCAGGGCACGCCAGGCACGCCTGTCTTCCACTGCCTCCCAGACTTTGGTCAAATTCATGTTGGTAGCTTCAGTGACACTCTCCAAACATCTTGTCCTCTGTCGTCCCCTTCTCCTCTTGCCCTCACACTTTCCCAACATCAGGGTCTTTTCCAGGGAATCTTCTCTTCTCATGAGATGGCCAAAGTATTGGAGCCTCAGCTTCAGGACCTATCCTTCCAGTGAGCACTCAGGGTTGATTTCCTTCAGAATGGATAGGTTTGATTTCCTTGCAGAGTCTCCTCCAGCACCACAATTCAAAATCATCACTTCTTCGGTGGTCAGCCTTCCTTATGGTCCAGCTCTCACTTCCAGACATTGCTACTGGAAAAACCATAGCTTTTACTTTTCTTTGGGATGGTTTTTGTTGCTGCCTCCTGTACAATGTTATGAGCCTCCATCCATAGTTCTTCAGGCACTCTGTCCACCAAATCTAGTTCCTTAAATCTGTTCTTCACTTCCACTGTGTATTCATAAGGGATTTGGTTTAGATTATACCTGACTAGCCCAGTGGTTTTTCCTACATTCTTCAGTTTAAGCTTGAATTTTGGCCTGCTTATTAGGGACTACCAGACTCAAAAGAAGAAAGTAGAAGGCATCAAGCGGAGGTAGGGGTTTGGTAGGAAAGAAATCTTTGTGTATTGTAGTAGTTTTTGTTTGGTAGGGGATTTGATGCCCCACCCCATTAATTTGCTTGCATGTTTCTCTTGGTTTTTGGGAGAGGGAGCTGTCTGTGTGTTTGGGGGATTATTTTGCTTTTCCCCTCTGTGTATGTGGAAGATCTTTCCCTGTTTTTTTTTTTTTAATTAATATCTGGTTAATTTACTGTGTATTTATTCTGTTAAAAGTATCTGTCTAGGTGGAGAGGGTTTTTTGTGGGTTTTTTTCTCATGTATTTGCATTTGTAGTAGATTAATTCTCTGTTGGCTTGTCTTTGCTTTTTGGTGTACTTTTGTAGGGTTATTTGGGCTTTTGGAGTGCCAGAAAACACAAACTGGAAATCTGAAATGAAAGAGCCTAAAATAGGCTTTTCTTTTTGAATAAAATAAAAGGATTAGTTCAAATTTAAAAACAACAACAAACAAAATGAAAGAGATACCCCCGAAAGAACCAAAAACTGAATAAATATGAAGATTCTCAGTGTGTGCATCCCTGTCTTATACCTCTTATTCACATCTGTCCAATCTATTCTTTTGTATAGCTACAGCTATTACACTTACCTTTAATACAGAAGAGCTGACTTTTGAAACACTTATGCAACATTTGTGCACTGTAATCTTCACTGTGCTGCTGCTTTTAAGAGCTATTACTGAATTCTCTATAAAATAGTTGGTGTTGAGACATCTAATTTATTATGACTAACCCAATATCTTTGTTGGATAACAGGAAGTATTTTTGAAAAACAAATGGATGCTAAGGCTTCAGGCTTTCAAATATAGCAATGTTTGAAAAAGTATTATAAATAAAGAATACAACTTGCACTTATTTTATTTTTAATGTAGGGCTCTTGCTGTCACTGTCAGACTTTAAGAGACACAATATTAGCACCATGAGTGAAAGCATTACTTTAGCATGGTTCTTCGTATCCTTTACACAATCATAGGAATTTCTGCTATTTCCAGACATGTATTTTATTAGAATTAGCTAGTGGGTCACTTCACATGTTTACATACATGGCTAATGTTTTTTGTGTGTGCAAAAATGTAAAGTTTCAGTTCAAGAAATACATTTTCAAACATGTGCATCATATAGGCATGCACATAAAGGAACTATGGTTTGCTACAATGTTGATCAAAATGCATCAGGTAGATCTGCACTGGCCTCTAGAAGTAGAAATTAAGATTTGTAGGGTAAACTACATAGGTTTATCTTAAAAGTGTTGCAGCAAAGTGACTGCCTCTCAGTTTCTGAATCTTAAATAGTACATGCATGATATTAATTTAATTAATGATTGTATGCTCTGATTGCATTGATTGTATGCTCTGAATGCATTTATTTATTTATTTATTTATTTATTTATTTATTTATTTATTTATTTATTTATTTATTTATTTATTTATTTATTTATTTATTTATTTATTTAACGTATATGCCGCTCACTCTACCCAAAGGTCGCTGGGCGGCTTACAACAATTAAAATACAATTAAAATACAATAAAAGATAAAACAATAAAAATACAATTAAAATATATACTCTAAAAATTGCCATCAGGATCCACAGTTGATGTTATTTCAATTAAAAGCCTTCCGGAACAGGAAGGTTTTGACCTGGTGCCAAAATGTCATCAGCATCAGCGCCAGACAAATCTCAGTCAGGAGAGCATTCCATAGTCTGGGGGCAGCTGCTGAAAAGGTCCTTATACATTAGCATTTATGCAATAAGGGAGATCTGTTTCTTGGAGCAGATACTGTATAAAATGTCATGTTGTACAGAAAGTCACACATATTAGGCAATTATAATAACATTTTCTGAGCTTTGGAAGTGGATGAGATACTATAGAGTATTTGCAATATCTGTTAGAATTGGCTTATATCATAATAAGACCTCAGGAGGAGTTTGTCCTTGGAATGCAAACAGTGTCTAAGAAGAACAGTTGGGCTTTCTAGCTGATTCCAATTGTCTGTTGCTGAACTAGACCTGAAGCATAAGATATGTGGGGAAACTTAAAAGGTACTAGAAAGGGAGGATTATATCCCATGGGAAGATGCTTACATGAAATTGCACCTTTAGGTATGCAGTTGAGCAAAAATCAAATCAACAGTATTAGTGAATGCAGATGTGCCAGATCTGTCATTTCAGATCTGATCAAGCATTTGTGTGAGGAAAATCCTCAGTGCAGGTAGAAGAGCTGGTGGACATTGGCTGAAATCTCATTAAGTTGCAACTGGAGTAGACTAGAGATGGAGATATTTTTATACAACTACGAATTCCCCCCACAAGTGGAGATAATGAGGATCTGGCCCCCTCGGGCCAGACTGTCCACTCAGTGTTCTGCTGCTGCTGCTGCTGCAGGCTCTGCACTCCCTTCCCATTGCTCTGGAGCTCGCAGTGGATTAGCCACTCTTCGACCTGGCAGAGAGGCTCGTCATCCCGCCTCCTGCCAGGACTGGCTAATCCACCGCGAGCTCCAGAGTGAACCAAATATGTTCATGGCCCTCGTCTTTTAAAATTAGGAAATACCAGAAATATATTTGGACAAGTAGGCTTGCTATAATATCCAGAACTCAAGATGAGTCCTGGCTCAGGTTTTTAAACATTTTTTTTGTATTGACAGATTTATGTGGCAGAAGGCTTGCAAATACCTTAATGTAGAAAAAGAGATTTAAAGTGAAATGATCATGGATCTTGGTTTTGAAAGAAGTGCTTCTGTGATTAAATTGCTGCTTCTGTATTTAAACAAATTAGAGACTAAGTGCTGTGACTGCAAAGCTAATGTAAAATACAGTCAAGTTGCTCAACTTTCGTTTTTCAAGTACTAATATCATGAGAAATGCTGAGTAGATTTTGTTGTTCCAGAAAGACCTCAAAGATTTTTGATTGCAGAGTTCTTTAATATGACATTAGAATATCAAAGGGGGCCCTGCTTAGAAATTTATCAAAAGTGCCTTGGGGAAATCTTTGTCCTTGTAACTGACTGTACAATTACAATAGTCTGTTGTACTCTGTGGCTGTGACATGGGAATATGTTTTTCCCCCACAGCAGGTTATACAAAATTTGAAATATAAGGAAAATGCATTTGAAACAAATATGAAAATAAAGTTGCAGAATTACAGATTTATAGGTGCCTGTGGCGGAATGCCCATGTCACCACTGTCCATCATATGGAGCTCATGTGCAGGAGCCTATGATAGGACAGGAGGGGCGGAGTTAGAGTGACAGACAACTAGAAGAATTGAGAGAGGGAGGGTATTGAATTGAGAGAGTTAAGACAGAGATTGGAAAGTTGGAGTGTTAAAGAGAATAGGAAAGAGTTAGAAGGAATAGCGAGATAGTATAAGAGTATTGTTGAAGTGGTTATTGTGAATAAGTACAGTATATGCAAGAACCCAAGAATTTTAATGAGATATCTTAAACAGAAATAAAAGAACATCTGTGATTTACATCTGTGATTTACCAAATAAAAGATCAGTAAACCTGTTGTATTGGCAGCATGCGTCTGAGATACATATATTTGGTATAATGTTGACTAGATCCACTGGTGGCAGCGTAAAAAGAGGCAACACATCCAGAAGGTGGATCTGAGTGTTTGGGGAGAACAAACAGGGGACGCTGAGTGGACGCAACAGTGCTGTTTGTGGAGATTATACATAACCCTTTCACTGCTTTGTTAATTTGCCAGAAAACACACAAAGGAGTGAACTAGCTTTCTTGTCTCATGACCAGATCCTACATGTTGACATATTGGCTTATAAAAATGTGGATAGTACAATCCCATAGTTAGTGCTACAGATGCAGAATCATGCTCTAGAGCCGGCACAATCACAGCATGGGTGGTTCAGACTTTTGATTGTTTTTACACATTCCTTCCCATTGGAAAGTATAATGTAGGGGGGAACGCATAGGCAAAAGGAAGGGAAATATAGCAAATGAACCTAAGGCATGTAACTATCCCTTTTAAAAACAGCAGGAGCCATATGCATGAGATGCAAATTATCCCAGTCTCCAGTATTTATATGAGTATTAAATTGATGCATTAGTGTGAAATGGATAAGAAGCAGCTTCCCAGCCAAAGCAGAATGTGGTTCCAATTGGAATTCTAATAATATCAACAATAGCAATAACAATACAAATGAATACTCTTGCTCGTTCTATATAAATGGAACTAGGATACTGTATAAGGATATAGCTTCTGTGATCCTCTCAGGCAATCTGCAGGAACTCATTCTCACTTTTAATCTGGTTTCTTACAATTATTCCAGAATACACCTTCTGCGGTCAAGGAAAGATTTGTAAACCAAAAAGAGTTCCAGTGCAGACATTTGCCTTATTACTTATGGCTCAGCTCACTATTCAGTTGTCATTCCAAGGGCCAGATTACTCAGAGTTTTAGCTCCAGATATCTCCAGGGCAAGAGAACCTGTAGGGAAGAGTCTTAAATCTGCCATCTCTGTCAGACATTTGCAGCAGACCACACAAACAACTAAGATGAAGCCACTGTTGTTCCTTTAAACAAGAACTAAGAGCCACATTGGAACAAATACCAAAATACCAGCTGGCAGAGAATGACTGAACTTAATATGATTTTTGATCAATCGTTTTCATCTATTTGCTTCACATATTATAAAGAAGCATTAAAACAGCTTGTAAATTATATATGCTGTTTCCCGTAATTCTAGGTCAGTTGATAAAGGACAGCATCCTGCATTTTGAATATTTTGCAGACTGACAGAGCATTTTGGCAGAACTACAAAGGGGAAAGAGAGAAAAGGCAAAATATTGTGACACTTCAAAAGCTAACAGCTTTATTTGGGTGTGAACTTTTTTATTTTAATAAACAATAATATAACAAATAAAAAGACAGAAAAGAAAATGAAAAATACGTAACAAGAAAAACATAAATGCAAACTCAAACCAAAACTCATAATACATAATATATCCAGTGTTGTCCATCACCCTTGGGATTCCCCCCCCTTTTGATTTGCTTTCCCCATTTCTCTTCAAAAATGTAATGCTTCTTGTCCTGAGGTATAACTTTTCCTTTTCCCAAATACATGTACTTAAAAAAATCCACATATCCCTACAATGATTCGCTTTCAGTATACCTTTTCTAACGTTCAGTTTGCATGTTAGTTTATCTTTGATAGCCATATTCCACATTTCTTTGAGGCAGAGGCTGATGCATGAACTGCGGAGCTGAAAGGAACCCTATGAAGTATCATGTCCATCCCCAACCCGGGCGGCTGCCTCCCTCCAAACCCTCGCTCGCCGGCCTTAGCCGGGTGTCCCCCGGGCTAGCTGACTGGCTGGCGAGCGGTGGGTGGCCGGCGTGCCCCTTCTGTCACTTCTTGTACACATCTCCTCAGTTTAAAAAGTGACTGAAATTACTGATTGGCCAAAACCAGTTGGTTGCGGTCTGCCTCCAAGAAGGAATACAGTGGTGCCTCACATAGCGACGTTAATCCGTGCAGCAAAAATTGCTGCTAAGCGATTTCTTCGCTATGCGATTTTAAAAAGCCCATAGAAACACATTAAAACCTGTTTAATGCGTTCCTATGGGCAAAAAACTGACCTTAAAGTGAAGATCCTCCGTACAGCGGCCATTTTCGCTGCCTCTTAAGCGAGGAATCAATGCGAAAACACAGCAGGCGGCCATTTTTTTACCCAGCGGCCATTTTGGAACCGCCGATCAGCTGTTAAAAAATCATCGCTTTGCGATGATCGATAAGCAGAACAGGGAACCAATCATCGCAAAGTGAAAAAAACCCATTTAAAACATCGCAGTGCGATCGCTTTTGCGATAGCAAAATCTTCATCGCTATGCGGTTTTGTCGCTAAACGGAGCGCCCATTAAGCGAGGCACCACTGTAGTGTCATTGGCAGTGGCAAACCGCTGCTGATTAAAGTCTTCATTTTTGGGGGAGCGATTTCAGGTTGCACAGAGCATTGTTGCATTTTATATGATCCATAAACATCTCATCCTGAAATCAGAAAAAGAAACCTACTATAATCAGTATCAGTTTGCCACAAAGCTGCAGAAAAGGATTTCAGTTGTTACATTTGTGGGTTTGTTTGTTTCTAGTTATGGAGTTATGACGTGTCATTGCTGAAGACTGAATATCTCTGTATGTATATCCTGGAGTAATTTCTGTGAATAAAAACTATAGGATTAGACTTGTACTATAAGGCTGCAATTCTGTATGCTTGGGAGCAAGACCTGTTTAATTTATTAGAACCTACTTCTATGTAGACATATAGAGGGTTGCATTAAAATTGCAATGGGGAGAAGGGGTTGGACAGTGTCATCGAAGCTACCAACATGAATTTGACCAAACTCTGGGAGGCAGTGGAAGACAGGCGGGCCTGATGTGCTCTGGTCCATGGGAATAATGAAGAGTCGGACATAACTAAACAACAACAAATAGTAGATGAAAAACCTATATTCAGTTGCTAGTCCCAGCTGGAGAGTATCCTGTCTTTGAGTTCGTGCCACAAGATCATAGCAACCTAATTGCATTTTGTAAAATATAAAAGTAAGAAGGTTGTTTCCTTGGTAAGCTCAAACTCTGAGTGCTGACTTCTACTTTTATTCAGCGGATCCTCTGAAATTTTTGAGGTACTAGGTTGCAAAAGGGAGACCTTTAAAGTATTTTTATCTTTACAAGGAGGAATATTTAGGAAACAAATATGTTAAAGGAAAAAGGATATATATTTCCTTTTCTCAATTAATGGAAGAGAACAGGTAAAACAAAAGGTTAGTGTTTTTCTTAATAGAACAGCACTGTGAAAATGAAAGGAGTGTAATAATATCATAGGTGTGCAAATACCATCAGATCCAGTTTATATCCAAATATTTGTAACCAGCATGCCTGAAGATAAGTTAAAGGCGGCCTGAACCAATTTGTTTTTAATTTCTGCAGATTATTATATGTATCAGTAAATTTTTGGTTTGGGTAAAAAAAAATACAAATTTAGGAAAGTAAATACTTCTGGAAACTCCAGTCACTAAGCATTGGGATTGGGGAGCGGGTTTGCTGTGCAGCATCATCAGCTTTGGGAATTTGGTTGTGACGTTCGCCCCTTTGTGGCCCCTGTTTGTATTCCAACCACTGAGCTAGTAGGCATCCTTCAGTCTCGAAAGACTATGGTAGCGTGCTCTGTATGGAGGACTTGGAACAGCGTCTAGTGTGGCTGAGGAGGCCAATTCGAGAGTTACAATCTCTTCCACACTGAAGACAAATCCAATCTGTCCCCTGTCCAGCTCCCTGGTTTTGCTTCCTTTGTGATTTCCTCTTTGCCTCGGCCTGCTGGACAAGGGTCTCTTCAAATTGGGAGAGGCCGTGATGTACCGCCTGCCTCCAGGCTGAACGATCAGATGTCAGAGTTTCCCATCTGTTGAGGTCTATTCCTAAGGCCTTCAGATCCCGCTTGCAGATATCCTTGTATTGCAGCTGTGGTCTCCCTCTGGGGCGATTTCCCTGCACTAATTCTCCATATAGGAGATCCTTTGGAATCCGACCATCAGCCATTCTCACAATGTGCCCAAGCCAGCGTAGACGTCGCTGTTTCAGTAATGTATGCATGCTGAAAATTCCAGCTCGTTCTAGGACTACTCTATTTGGAACTCTGTCCTGCCAGATGATACCAAAAATCCGTCGGAGGCAACGCATATGGAAGGTGTTCAGCTTCCTCTCCTGCCGGGCACAAAGTGTCCAGGACTCACTGCAGTACAGGAGTGTGCTCAGGACACAGGCTCTATAGACCTGGATCTTGGTATGTGTTGTCAGTTTCTTATTGAGCCATACTCTCTTTGTGAGTCTAGAGAACATGGTAGCTGCTTTCCCAATGCGTTTATCCAGCTCAACATCTAGAGAGAGGGTGTCAGAGATGGTTGAGCCAAGGTACACAAAGTCATGAACAACCTCCAATTCTTGTGTGGAGATAGTAATAGAGGGAGGTGGCCCATGACTTGTGTTTTCTTCAGGCTGATTGTTAGTCCAAAGTCTTGGCAGGCCTTGCTGAAACGATTCATGAGTTGTTGGAGGTCTTCAGCAGAGTGGGCAACAATGGCTGCATCATCCGCAAAGAGGAAGTCCCGCATGCATTTCAGTTGGACTTTGGTCTTCACTCTCAATCTAGAGAGATTAAAGAACTTTCCATCTGATCTAGTCCGGAGATAGACACCTTCTGTTGCAGTTCCAAAGGCATGCTTCAGCATGACAGCAAAAAAGATCCCAAAAAGGGTTGGAGCGAGGACACAGCCCTGTTTCACTCCGCTTCGGATGTCAAAGGGATCTGATGTTGAGCCGTCAAAAACTACAGTGCCTTTCATTCCATCGTGGAAGGACCTGATGATGTTAAGGAGACGAGGTGGACATCCAATCTTGGGAAGTATTTTGAAAAGGCCATCCCTGCTAACCAAGTCAAATGCTTTTGTAAGGTCTATGAAGGCCACTAAGAGTGGCTGTTGTTGTTCCCTGCATTTCTCCTGCAACTGTCGGAGGGAGAGTACCATGTCAGTGGTGGATCTATTAGCTCGAAATCCACACTGTGATTCTGGATAGACTCTGTCTGCAAGCACCTGGAGCCTCTTCAGCACAACACGGGCAAGCAGCTTCCCTACAACACTAAGAAGAGAGATACCACGGTAGTTATTGCAGTCACCCCTGTCTCCTTTGTTCTTGTACAATGTGACAATGTTTGCATCCTTCATGTCCTGTGGTACTCCACCTTCCCTCCAGCAGAGACAAAAGATTTCATACAGTTCGGTGATGATGATCTCCTTACCGCATTTCAGCACTTCAACAGGGATGTTGTCCCTTCCAGGTGCCTTGCCGGAGGTGAGGGAATCCAAGGCCGCATTTATTTCTGCTAGGGTTGGTTCGCTGTCCAGCTCTTCCAAGACAGCAGGCACTCACTGAGCACACAAAGGCAAACCCAACATTTTTTTCGCACGCTGCCACCAGTTTATCACTAAATCAACGCATTTCTTAGGAAAGATGAAGGTCCATTTATCACTGTCTTTTGAATAAAAAAGGTTTATTGATTACAGATGTTTCATTAATAATTCATAAGTATTTTCTTCAGGTTCATCAATCATCTATCTCAGTCTTCTATATTAAATCACAGGTTACTATACACTTCTCAGACTAACTACTACAGATCTCCCTACTATTTCTCTCTCTCTCTCTAACTCTCACTGAACTCCACTCTCAATTCTCCTCTCAGGCTCCGCCTTTTAACATCTCTAGTGGCCCCACCTCTCAACCACATCAGCATAAAACATGAATAATGCATGACTTTTTTAACATTATAAGGGTGAACGCCACAGTGGTATATTTTCATTGTGTGGTTATCATTCCTACCACCTTCCTTTCTCCTTTTAAATGGAGTGTGCTCAAGGGAAACATACTGAAGGAGTGAAAGATATCCCTAGACTGTCCAACTCTGCCTCCTCACTGCCTAACCCAAATTAAAGTGCTACATGTTTGGTATTTACTCTCTCTGGAAAACACACAAGAACCCTCAGAAAGAAATACAAAGTTTCTGCAAATACAGTGGTGCCTCGCTTTACGATTGCCCCGCATTACGATGAAACTGCTTAACGACGATCTTTTTGCAGTCGCAATCGCAAAACGATGGTCTGAATGGGGGAATTTCGCTTTGCAATGATCGGTTCCCTGCTTCGGGAACCGATTCTTCGCAAAATGACGTTTTTCGAACAGCTGATCGGCGGTTTCAAAATGGCCACCGGGTGATTAAAATGGCTCCCCGCTGTGTTTAGGGATGGATTTCTCGCTATACAGGCAGCGAAAATGGCCACTGTATGGAGGATCTTCGCTGGACGGTGGGTTTTTACCCCATTGGAATGCATTGAACGGGTTTCAATGCGTTTCAATGGGGGTTTTATTTTTGCTTTACGATCTTTTCACTTAACGGTGATTTTCCTGGAACGGATTATCGTCGTTAAGTGAGGTACCATTGTAAAGGCCAGCAGTAGGCATTTTAAAAAGTAAAATAAATAGGGGAGGAGAGATATAGACCTTAGATAGTGGAATGAGGCTGAGAGTTGCTTTTAAAAAATAAATAGGAGGAGAGATATAGACCTTAGCTCCATTTTGATTAAACAAGTCAAAGCCCATACAAGAGACTCAGTCATCCATCCGATATTAACTGACACACTAAGTATAATGAAGACTCAGTGTAGCCACCTAAAACGAAAAGCAAGAACATTCTAATATGCGGCCAGTATAATAAGCAGTGTAGCACCCTCCTCTTGGCATGCCTGGATCAAAAACAGTTGTCTGGTTGGTTAGCTGAGGAACAAATACAGTCCAGTGAGGTTGATTTGACCCTTCCCAAAGCTTAGTGACTGGAGTTTCCAGAAGTATTGATTTTCACGGTAGCTTCAGTCTCCCTCTACTGAGGCAGTTTCTTTTTTAAACAATTTGTGTTTTCTTGCGATCGCAAAATGATGTTTAAATGGGGAAAGTTCACTTTTCGATAATCAGTTCCCTGCTTCAGGAACAGATTCTTAGCTAAACGACGATTTTAAAACAGCTTATCGGCGGCTCTCAAAATGGCCACTTGCTGTGCAAAATGGCTCCCCGCTGTGTTTAGGACAGATTCCTTGCTTAATAGGCACAGCCCTATGGAGGATATTCGCTGCACCATGAGGTATTTCGCCCATTGGAACACATTGAACCGGTTTTCAGTGCATTTCAATGGGTTTTCTATTTTCGCTTGACGACGATTTCATTCTACAGCGATTTTGCTGGAACAGATTATCGTCATCAAACGAGGCACCACTGTACTTTTGTTCAGATTTCAAAAAATTAACCCCAAAACACAAAAAACATGAGTTAGTTATAGGGACATACAAACTGAATTGATCATGTGGTGCTTTTTCAACTGTCCTCTATTTGATCCAGAAACACAAATATCCCTGCTACATTTTAATGTATTATTTGGACACTTCTCTTCAAAGCTGGTACATATTCGTAACAGTGATTATTGATATTCTGCATTAATTCAAAGTGTCTGTAATAGCCAATAAACTAGACCAGTGTTGTTGTTACAGATAGTGGAATGAGGCTGAGTTGCTTCTAAAAGGTCACAGGAGATGAGCTCGATATTCACTAATTTTGCTATAGGAGCAAACATAATACTTTACAATGCATTTAAAAATGTTCTTTCCAAGGATATAAATATACTTTTGTTTCTGTTTACAGTAATTCAGAGACATTCTCTGAAATGAATTTAATAGTAGTGCATTGCTACATAGTCTATCAAAATGGACTTTGAATCCATGGAACAGGAAGCAAATAAAGTCAATTCAGAGTGACGGCAGTTATTCCCACAACACATCCTTCATATTGTAGCATCATAACACAAAATAGGTCAATGTGTTTGGTTTCTTTTATTTCACTTTCCCCTAAGAATTCCTCAGAAGAAACTGAAATATTTGTCAGGAATATTGTTTATTGAAAGACTCCAGCCACATTCACAATCATCTTTATCTATTGTCTTCCATGTTCCCCTTTCTGCTCCCTCCCCTACCTTTATTAGGTCTCATCTGAGACAGACTTTCCAAAACTCATAGTTAACAGGATACAACAGGGTGTGTTTTCTACCGCATGTAAAAATAGTAATAATATATCCACCCCTCATTTTCACACTTTTACTGATAACAGAACCACATTAGCACTAAGAAAACTATGTGTATATGACACATTATTGACATGCGATGTTAACCCATGGATATTTGGAGCTTTAATGATTGAGCAATTGTGTCAGCAGAAAAGAAAGATGTGCTTTCCTATAACACTCCCTTGTATAGCTATATTCATCTAGCCCTTTGTCTGAGAGTGCAGCTTGAGAGGGATGCTGTCCTGGGTTGATATGGTTAAATTTGAAGTTTCTTGCAGCTGTTAAGTCACTGTTGTCATTCACACATAATGGGCAAAATCCTATAGCATAACTTTATGCTGGCATAAACTGGATCTAGGTGCCAGAAGTAATTGATTTCAATTGATTTAAAACTCCCAGTCCCACCATTTTAGCTTCCAAGGCTCTCTAAGACCTCCTTTTACCCTGGGAAAGTCTTTAGGAGGCTTAGGACAGGAGAGAGGTCAACGTTCACTGCCAGATTGCCACAGGCAGTCCCAATCGCAGTGGTGGTGAACTGGCAGCGATTTTCAACTTCTAAAGCCTCTTCTGCCCTTGTTGTAGTGGTATACTTTTCAGCACTGCATATTATGCCAGTAGTGTGACAACATCCCTTTCAAATGTCTTGCTTCTCCTTCAAACAATTTTTGTATTATGCTTTTCCAATTTAATCCTATGTTGGATAAGCACTGTAGTTTCACAAGTTATTCCATAGCATTTAAATACATAGAATTTAACTGTGCCAGCTCTGGTGCAAGCTGTTGGGTAAATTGCAGTGTAGTTGCACTCTGAGTTAGAGGCACTGCCTTAGCTGTCCTGCCTCCACTTGTGGTGCCACAGTACTGTAAGATGTAATCTAAAGATTGTTTCTTTTTGCCAAATATTGTGCAAAATTCAATAGCTTCTTAGCAATCTCTTTCGTACTTACTTCATCTGTATGCCACTTTTCTCCTGATGCAGGGCCTCAAAGCAGCTTAGAAAAGATCAAAATCAGGTACAACTAAAGATACCATTAAAAATACAGTTAGTTATAACATTAAGAACAGGCAAACATAAAAATATCCAAAGGCCACATTAAAGAGATTTAAAATGAAAACAGACACACAAAACAGTAAAACTGTACAGCATCCTACAGTAAAATCCATTTGTCCAATTCAGTTGTTAAAAGGCTGCCTAGAAAGAATGGTTTTTACCTGCTGCTAGAAGGCCAGCAGGGAGGAGGCCAAACTGCCCTTTAATGGAGGGCATTCTTTTTAGCAGCTTAATCAGCACTGAGCTGCTATATAAGTAATACTAACTTCTTCTTTTTTGTATGCTGAATTGTCAGACTCAGGGCTGCTTCATAAACACAATGAAAGTTTGGCAGGGGGCATTTCCAAAAAGAGGGCTCCTACAGTTCACACGTACAAATCATTGTGCCACTATTCCATATTTTTCTTCATCCAGTTTTCTCTGGTAAGAGAAAGGACAGGAGAAAGGCGCTGAAAGGAAATATGAGAGAACTGCAAATTGAATACATTGGCTAAGATTCTCTGGATGTAACTTACACCATACAAACCAGATGATGTCGTAACTCAGCTGCAAGGTTATTTAATTTAAATTAATTGAATGCTACCTATCCTCTCCCTCTTGCCCTGGGGAAGCCTTGGGAAGCCACAGGATGGGTGTGTCTGCTTTAATAGCCAAAATTTACTGCCAGCCGCCAGCTACCCTGATTCACCCTGGCAACAATCTGGTGATAAGAGCCTTAGAATCAATCAATCAATCAATCAATCAATCAATCAATCAATCAATCAATCAACCAACCAACCAACCAACCAACCAACCAACCAACCAACCAACCAACCAACCAACCAACCAACCAACCAACCAACCAACCAACCAACCAACCAACCAACCAACCAATCAATTGTCATTGTGAGTCTATACATAGTATACACATACAACGAAATTCACACAGACACTCAGAGACCACACTCACATGCACACACATAAAAAAATCCCCAAACACTCTCCCCCCACTAAAAATCCCCCACTAAAAATACAAACATCTACACTGCAGGCTAATTAACACTGTCCAACTATTCACTACTGGTGGTCTTTAAGTTCATTATTAAGTGCAATTATAGCTCTGGAATAAAAACTACAGTGGTGCCTCGCTTAACGAGCGCACTGTATAACGACGAAATCGCATAGTGATTAGGTTTTTGTGATCGCAAATGCGATAGCATACCGATGGCCTCTATGGCCGAAAGTCGCATAGCGAAGATCAGTAAGCGTTTCGCTTACCGACCTTCGCTTTGCGACCCGCGGATCAGCTGTTCGGCGGGTCCAAAATGGCCACCGGAACGGCCTAAATGGCCACGCGCAGTGTTTTCGCGCCCTTGTTAAGCGAGGGGAGGGCGCGAAAATGGCTGCCGGCTATGGGAAGGCTTCGTTAAACGGTGAGTTTTCAGCCGATTTGGAATGCATTAAACAATGTTTAATGCGTTCCAATGGCTTTTTTTGTTCCGTTTAACGAAGTATTCACATAGCGAAGGTTAATCCGGAATGGATTAACCTCGCTATGCGAGGCACCACTGTATTCAGAAAACGTATGGTCTGAGTCTTAATTGTTCTGTATCTTCTCTCAGACGGCAACAGTTCAAAGAAGTTGTAAGAGGATGGGAAAAGTCTCTAAGGATGTCGTCCAGGGTTGAAAGTGGGAGCCAGAAAGCTTTGAATTAATTTAAATGTAATATCTAGGTCACCAGATGATGAATTCATCCTACTTGCATGGCATAAAGTTGCACAAGATGAACACAGAACAGAATCCCAAAACTTCTGTAGCTTATTTATGTTTTTGAGCATACTGGAGCCGACTTTTCTTGTGCTTTTGGGTCAGTAGTGGTGTACGTCTTGGAGTTCTAGCATGGAAACCTTCTGTGTTTAGTATGTACCTTACTGTGCAAACTGAAACCTCGGTGTCTGTTGCCATCAAGTCTTGCTTGCAGGGCTTTTGCAAGCACTTGAAGGTTTTTCTCAACCTGCCTTCTCAGAAATCTGGTTGCAGCCCTTGATAGTTTCCTTTTTCTGCACCATCCAGGTAGTGTAACCATTGTTCCTTTTACTTTGAACTTGTGAACTATGCTTCCCATGGTGCCTCTAGGAACATTCAGTGCCTTCGTTATCTTTTTATATTCTGTTCCTTGCTTGTGAAGGGTGATGATATTTTCTCTTAACTGTTTGGAGTCGGACCATTCTTTTGATTAGCCATATCTCTAACATGCAGTCAAACATGACACTCACCAAACCCCTAGCCAGTTCAGGTATTCCATGTGTTCCAGCTCAAGCACACCTGTTGCAACTAATGAAGCCTTTGATTTGTTGTGTCTTTTGCATATTTGTGCTGTTGTGAAGAATTCTATTCAGGAGTTTGAATAATTTTGAGATTGCAGAATTCATTAAAAGTTGCATTTTCAGTTGAATTTGTGGAAACCACTTGAAGCATTTGTTGTGTTGGGCTATTTCAATCGCTTTTGTTTGATTTGTTCATTGCAAACATCTGGAAGTCTGTAAATTTTGACAATAAACCTGATTTGCAATGGGACTGAATAATTTTGATTACAACTGTATATGGCTCTATTGGATCACAGAGATTCCAGAGGTTGCAATAGTCCCTAAAAGTGCTATCCTGGTTGTGGCACTGATATGAGCTCATTAGATTATGCATATGACATTTCACTTCATATGGGACTGCTTGGGAGAAGGAGTTGAACACCATCATAGCATAAAGCAAAGGACTTGGGCTTTATATGTGTTAACATTTCACATAATATTGCTAAATATTATCCCATAATATTTTCATTGCTTGACCTTACAATTAAAACTTTGCTCAGTGAGATTCATCCCAGGCCCTTTGTTGCATCCCTATTTGCAGTATATTTTTTCAAATACTGAGATTACTCAGAACTGGAATGGTGAGTTTGCCTGAAATTAGAACCTTATACGTATAATGTGTTTCTTCTTCCCATGACACAGAGAGAATCAGGTGGCTGTAAGGGAACTGCTACTTGAGTGGGCAATATTTCTGAATTACAGCATGTTCTATATATGCATGTTATGTTATGTGCTATCAAGTCAGAACAAACCTATAGTGCCCCCCCCAAAAGGGTTCTGAATGTAAGAGATATGTTGAAGGAGTAATTTTGCCAGTTCCCCTCCCCAGTGAGTTTCCATGGCCAAATGTGGATTTAAACCCAGTTCTCCTGGATCCCAGTCTGTCACTCTGTCGATTACAACACATTGGGTACCCCTCAGTGTGTGCTTAGCAATTCATAATTGTGTCTTTCTTGGAGCCTAACATATTCATGGTGTCTTGCAATTTACGTAATAGAAAATGATGTGATACTGCCTGGGGGATGAAGGCTTCCTAAACCACACTGTCCACATGGTCACACAATCTATATACATGCAGTGCTCTGCATCAGCAAATAAGACTAACAACACTGTCCCCTGCCATTACCCATCTACTTCAAAATTGTGATGTTTTTCCACCCAGAGGCAGAGAGCATTCACCTACATAATTGACCATAGCTTTCTCTTGCCCATAGCATAGGGACTCGAGTCTGTTTCTGTTTTAAATCTGTGAGCCACATTGCAGCACATTGTCGAAATGCCAGCGGGCCAGCCTCAAGGTAGATGAAATTTTGATATAACTGTTTGTATCACCATCAGAATTTTCTGTCTGAGTTTGACAAGATTCCTGTTTCTAAATATTTGAACATGCAAGCCTTAAATGTGACTGACTATCTCAGGACTGTTTCCACCTCTGGTGGTGAGGAGGGGTGTGTGTGCTTTTAATTTAAATTATCTCTTTTGAGGTTTATGGGAGAAAAGAAAATATTTATCTTTTAGCTTATTGATATCAGCAGGCAGGCTAGCTAGTCTCAGAAGGATGGAAGGTTTATTGGTTAAGACGCAGGCATCCAGTTTGTGATAAAGAATTCTTTGCATTTTTCCTCAGGAAAGTAAATTGCTTGTAGGATATTGCTCAGAACTTAATCCTTTCAGAGCTTCATCTCAGTCAATCATTTTTACACAGCTGTCTGCTATTAAATAGTTAATATTCTCTCATGCTCTGCATTTTTGGTGTGTGTATGTGTCCTATGTTTTGCAGTATATGTAAAAATGAAACTGAATATTATAAATAAACTTTCCTGGGAACATTTCAGAAATTCTTGTCAGAGCTGCTAAAAAGATATTCTGCTTTCTGTCTTATGTTTATTTATACTTGCTTTATGTGGTCCTAGATAACTTTTATGTATTGGAAGGAGGATACCAAAGAGAAGCCAAATACGGAGGGAATTGGTCATCTTGCTACTTGTTTAAAGAAAAATGACTTTATTAAAACAAATACGAGTCTTGTGGCATCTTAAAAACCAACAGATTTTATTTGATTATAAGGTTCTATAGTCTTGAGCCCACTTCTTCAGAGGAAAGCTTCTGCCAAATAAAACCCTGTTATGTTTTACAGTGCCCCAGGACTCTTTGTTAACTTTGCTGCAACAGACTACAAATTAACTACAACAGACTACAAATTAACAGACTACAAATTAACAGTGCTGCAACAGACTACAAATTAACAGTGCTACCCATCTCAAAATTTAATGAAACATTCTATAGCATAAAAGACAGCACTGCCAGCATACATATAGTGACACACATGTATAAATGGCATAGACCTGCATACTTTCTCCTGATCATTATTCCAAGGTTGGTGTTCATGATAGTAATGCATAGTCACAGGGATAGGAAGATGAGAAAGAAGATAAAAGTCTTCCAACTTTGGCAGTTGTGTGGATGAGAACATTTGTGGAAGAGTTGCTTTTCATACAAACCACAGCTGCTAAAATTTCCACTTCTACTCTAATTTTGAAGGCTCAGAACCTCTGAGCTTTTCTACGTCTCAATAACTTAGCAGACACTTTGTGTGAAAACATGTCCTTTAAATTAGTATTGCATTATTCTGGTGGTCCATCACCTCCTTACAATTTTGAATAAGCAGGATGTTGATATAAGAGCCCAATATGTGTGTAATATGTGCTTTGCATTAAGGATGATACAGATCTAATCTGAAAGTTGGAAAGAGGTATTGCTGGGATCGCCTCAATAGATTTGCAGATGATATATAGCTCATTATTAATTGCAATTATAGCTCTGGGATAAAAACTATTGAGAAAACATGTGGTCCGAGTCTTAATTGTTCTATATCTTCTGCCAGATGGTAACAGTTCAAAAAAGTTATAAGCAGGATGGGAAGAGTCTCTCAGGATGCTATGTGATTTCCTTAGACAGCGGGATGTGAAGATGTCATCCAGGGTTGGTAGCTGGAGCCCGATGATATTCTGGGCAATTTTAATGGTTCTCTGTAGAGCTTTTTTGTCCGCTACAGATAATTTGTTTATATTTTAAATAATATTAATTTTTTGAAGGAAAAAGAAAGCTTTGACAATCAGTTTATAGAAGAGTTCTTCTGCAGTTATTAGGTATATGTATTCTGCAGTTATTAGGTATATATGCATTGTTTTTGTTTGCACATTTTGGCACCTTTTTTTCTAGCTCTCAGAAATCTGTCAGTCTGTATACGAATGCTAAAATATTGTGAAATGCTTATGAGACAAAATAAAATTTCTGTTTTTGAGAGAACAGGCAACTTACACAACCTGCGTGTGTTCCTAGCTCAGTCTATGACCTGCTTCATTGAGAGTAGACATCTTACAGTAAACGGAATACTTTGGGGACCTTGGAGTTTGTCCTGAGTTTGTCATTCTTCTTTAAAAAAGTTTTGATTACTGTTCATGTGACATTTTCTTTGCTGTGGTACAGAAACTATAAAGCATAAATGGCACAATATATTGGGCGCAATACATTGGGCTCTGATATGAAGATATTTGATTAGCTTTTAAAGTAACAGTGGGCAGCAGAGATATTGCAGCTTTCAGAGGTGCCCAAAGTCAGCACTAATTCATTGTAGTAACAATTATTTTGCTGTTTTGTCAAGTAGAAAAAGCAGAAATTAATTAAGTCATTTGCAAGTCACTATCAACTTCATTTCTGTTATAATTTTAAAAGTCACTATCAACTTCATTTCTGTTATAATTTTAAACGTTTGTTTCAACTAATATGTTGCATTTGATTTTCTTTGTTGATGTAATAAACCAAATGTATCTGCTTCTCCTTTGTAGCAAACCCCTACATATTTGAAGTACCATAAATTAGAGACTGATATTTATTAAATTAATGCATATGCTTATTGCTTTACTTTTATGTTGGCTAACCAAAGAGAAAGGACCAATAAACTGAAACCCAGTTCAAAACAGGAGCTCTTGACAGATTATTCAATTTACCATGAATGGGGTAACCAACATATTCTAAATAGGATTGCATTCCCTTTTAAAGATTGGTTTTATATAGCTTGGGGATATTGTCAGAATGGCCCTGCTTAAGGATGATGAAACTGAACCACGATTCTGGCAACTTTTCCATGTCTGGCTCACCACATTAACTGAAATCTTTCTTTCAGAAATGTCATCTTCCCATGGTTATTTATGCCTTGATGACTCCTGTGTTAGATTATGGCAGCCTATTATATGTGGTGTTGCTTCTGAATAGCATCTGGAAATTCAAATCCACCCCCTCCGAGGGTCTCCTTACCCCAGTTGCCCCTTACCTTACCTTACCCTACCTTTATAAGGAGAAAATAAATTAAAAATTGGAATTTTTTTACAGTCTCCATATTGTGCCAACTGAAGCTTCATTCGGAGTATCTGCAGCCCTCATATTTAAGCAGATGGCCACTGAGGAGAGATAATTTTTTGTGCTGACATCCACATTCATCTCCATATGTTATCCATCTACTCTGCTATCTTTTAGATATCAGAATGATAGTGCAATTGTAAAGTAAGCTTCACTGGCCAAAATCCATTCTGGATTTTTTGCTGCCATAACATAAACAATGCAACTTTCAGAGGTAAACTGCCTCAAGTTAAGAAATAACGGTAGACATTATCTACTGTACATCAAGATGTACGACTCAGTACACAACAGATAATATTTGTAGTGAATTCTTAATTTGGTGCTTGTGATTGGAACATAAAATGTGAGAAATATCCTTAAAGTAGAATCCTTTGATGAAGAATCTGAAGTTTTACAGAGCGAAATAAAAGCTGCTCGAAGCTGTTGGAGGAAATAAACAGGCATAGATGAGATACCAATAGAACTATTCCTCACTACATAGATTGAACTTACCAGAATGCTCACAAGAAGATGAAAACAAAAATGAAAACAAAATAATGGCCTGCAGATTGGAAATGTTCAATATGTATATTAAGAAATGACTGGTGTTCAAGCTGGATTCAGAAAAGAAAGAGGCTTTAGAAATCATATAGCATATACCGGTAATAACCTGGTTGCTAGAGAATACCAAAGATTTCAGAATAATATCAGTTTATGCTGTATGGGTTACAAGAAAAGCCTTAAATTCTGTTGATTATGAAAAATTGCATTCTAAAAGAAAGGGGGGCTTGCATTGTTTTATACATAACCTATACTGTGGACAAAAGGCTACTGTTAGGAAAAAATATGCAAGTAACAAAATGCTTTCCAGCCAGAAAAGGTGTCAGGCAAGGGTCTATTTTATCTACTCATCTGTTGATTCTATATGTAAATAACTAAAACTGAGTCTATTTGACTTTGGATAAAGACTCACCTGAAAAGACAATAATACTAGGAAAAGTGGAAGATACTAGAAAAAGATACAGTAATGTGAAAAAAGCCCATGTTTTAACTCACAACAATGAAAACACTCCAGCCTTATTAATGTGGAGCGAACAATCAGAGAAGCTTGTTTGTTGACAATGAAACATCCTCTAACACTTAACAACGATGTGCTGATTTATGTAGACCCTTTTGAAGTTTTCCAGGTAGAGAATGCTCAGAAGTGGTTTACAATTCCCTTCTTCTGGGGGCATCTTGAGACTATGCAGCTTGCCCAAGACTGGTTCTACTCACAGGCTGGCTCTGCTCACAGAAGGCACAGTGAGGAATCAAATCCCCAGCCTCTGCCTCTGCAGAGAGATACCTAAACCACTGACTTATCCATGAACGGTCATTTTGAACAATGAGCTCTTTGTAGCATTTAGTTTGATTCTGAGACTTAGCAGAGCTTAGGGAAGTGAATAGAATTTTAACATTTGCAAATCATCTTGTAGCTGTGGTTCCCAACCTTGGGTAACCCAGGTGTTCTTGGACTGGAGCTCCCAGAACCCTACACCACTAGCTGTGCTGGCTGGGGTTTCTGGGAATTGTATTCCAAATTACCCAAGGTTGGGAACCACTGTCCTGTAGCATTATGTTTGACAGCAAAATCTGCACCATCCAGACTTCCTCATATAAAGCTGGAGATTTCTGAAATTAATGATCAATTTCTTTGTCCCCTCTCCATATCAAATAAAATGTGGAAGTATAATTAAAATATGACGTGTGTGTGTGTGTGTGTGTGTGTGTGTGTGTGTGTGTGTGTGTGTGCGTGTGTGTGTGTGTGTGTGTATTCAGACATTGAACAGCTGGTAGAAAGGCTTCCTTTATTCTTCTCAAATCATGGCCCTAATATTACACCAACAAATGACAACACTAGCTTTAAAAATCCCCCAACGTAATTTAGTGTATAGAACAAATTGCTTTTTCACTAAACTCAAACAATTACTGATGTACTAATTTGTTCAGTTTCCTCAAGATGTACATCTTCTCATATCCTTGATAGTAAATTTCTCTGGATTAAAACCTGAAAAACGCATAAGCAACTAAACAACTTAGAAGGACAGGTATTTAAAGCCAAATCCATTGTGAATTTTATTTTATGCCTGTAGAAATGTATCTTCTGCAGACAAAGGATTAAGAAAATATCTGGTGCCTGCATCCAATGTTCCTATGGACGATGTCCAGCTTCATTCCACGTTACATGTGCCCATGCTGCGGGAGTGCTGATGGAACCAGATGACTGGCCTTATGTTGTCTACATCACATGTTTCAGGCACAAAATCAGTCAAACTGTGGTAAGTATTTGTGTTACTTAATTCTTGTATACCTTTTATCTTATTTGCATAAAACAGGATATGTGAAAAGCTCTTGCTGTCACAACTGATGTTTCCGACATGGAAGGAATGCCTTCTTCTAATTATGTGCTCCCTGGATTGTATACTTTGACACAAATATTTTCTCCTTGAAGAAGGCTTTATAGCAGATAAAAGGAGGGCTGAGGAGGAGGTAAACTGGGAGAGGAGAGGCCATGAGTGAAATCTGCCACTGTATCTTCCAAATGGATGGCTTTTAAAAGCACTTTTAAAACATCAATAAAACACTTAATGCCATACATATTACTGGGAATGGGATTTTCAGATTTTGTGGACTGTAGTTCCCAGAATTTGCCAGATACTCCCCCAGGAAGAATTCTGGAAGATATAGCCAAAATATTGCAGTTCATAGAACAGCTTTGATTATTCGATGTGGGCCACCATTGTTCACTTTTGAGGAAGAAGGAAACTGACGAGGTGTTGCTGGGGAGTCACAAGGTTTCCTGGGATGGGCAATTTCACTGTCCATTAGGATCTATAAATGGTACCTCTTAAAGAACAGCCTATCCCATGAGACATTGTGACTCCCAGGTAGCACAAAGACAGTTTCCTTCTTCTTGAATGGCAAGCAATAGCAACAGAGACCTATGTACAGTATAGCTAATGAAAGTTGCTATGTAAGCTGCAGGTTTTTGCCTGCATCTCCCAGAATTCTGCTTGTGAGAATTCTTAGTGAATTCTGGGAGTTGCAGTCCAAAACTTATGAATGTGTCATCCTTACATATTGCCCAATGTGAATCTCAACTAGAAACTTGTGTAAATATTTTTGAAAGTCTTACAGAATTCTATAAACAATGGTTTCCCCACATTATTGGCTACAACAGAAACCTTTCTATAGAGTTAACACAGTGTAACAAGCACAGTGCTTGAAATGACTTTATGTGTTTAATCCTTGCTTTTTAAGAAAACCAAACCCTTCGAGAAAGCTGTCTCAGTTGGGCAAACAGTCATAGCAAAACATAGGAATACACGATACTATAGCTGCAGAGTAATAGAAGTTACATCTCAAGTGTTCTATGAAGTCATGTTTGATGATGGTTCCTTCAGCCGGGACACTTTCCCTGAAGATATTGTGGTAAGTATTTTCAGAAATGAATTTTTTTTAGCTAAGTAACTAAAATTGAACTATTTCTTTTGACCTTTCAACTTGGATAATTAACTTAATATTCTGTTCATGTTTGTTATTTCTTCCTGCAAAGAATTGTTGCTTTCTCAGGGGCTTCACAGCCTTGTTTGTTCTAATTAGTATCTACCATTTCACCAAATGAATCAAAACTAATCTTCTAAAGTCTTTTAATTAAATAAGAAATACGCTTTAATAAAAGATATTAGAGTGGGAGTTGCACATATTGTAGCACATCTCTAAGATAATATAATAAATTTCCTTGATGAATTTTTTAAAAAAGTCTATTTAAATATGTAACAGACAGAATGGTTCACATGAATATAGTACAGTTACATGGTTACATCTCTTGATTTTGCATCTGTAAGATTCCATTATTGAATGATACTAAATGAAAAAGGAAAATTGGCATTGTTTACAGCATTTCATAACACACATTTGGTGCATGATTGTCTTAAGATGGCATTAAAAACGAAGATACTCTTGCCTGGGACTATAAACCTCTTTCTTCTGCAACTATGAAATGACAGTCTTCTCTTATGTGTTGCCGAGCCTGTATGCATTCTGATTTTGTGGCCGGTCCCTTTACACTTCCTAATCCAGAGAGTGTTCAGCCCTGGCCTAATGCTAGACCTCCTGTCAAATTCTTCAGGCTCCATTAAATCAGTCAGAGATTGCCAGATTGTGGCAGTAGCAAATGTATTCTTGAGGCTTCCTTCCTTTCTGTGTTGTAAAACAACCAAACAAAAACCATTTATGCATCCTGTTTCAGATGTTTAAAAATATGAAAAAAGAGATGAAAGAGTAAATGTCAAATCATTAAGGCATTCACCAGGCTGGGAGCTTGCTATTAACCTTGGAGCCAGCACACAGCTGCCCAAAATCGTATACAATTTTATTCAAATTATTCACTGAGGATTTTGTTTCTATTGGCTGCTGAATTGTTATATTGACACAGAATTTGGTACTTCTTTATATATATTATTGATGAATTGTGTTCTTGAGTCTTAGGCACTATCTGACAGTTTATGCAATTTGTCTCTGATGGATAAACCATACTCCTTTAGATATTTGCTGTGTGTATGTTTGTGTGTGTTCATTTGGCTATTAAGTCGTCACCAGATAGATTTGGCAGCCAAGACCCCTCTCTATCTATTGGACAATTTTTTGTCTGCCTCCGTCATATTTTCCTGGGATCTCTTCTTTTGTATTTAGATAGGTGTCTTTTTGGGAAAGATGGACTTTTATTGAAGTTTTGTATGCATTCTTATATACAAGACTTTAGCATTACAGTTGCATGCAGTGAGAATGTCATTGGCACATACTGTAAAACAGTCAGGTCAATATTTGGATTCTAGTATAAAACAGATAAGGTATTTCATTCCCATGGTAGGACTAGCAGCATCAGATTTTGAACATGGTGTTCCATTTGGAAGTAGGAATTATGAGTTTTTCTGAAAGTGAAGAACAGGTGTAAAGAGAATAACTATTGCAGCCAAGAAGATTGTTAATGGATAAAAAGGACCACAAGCATGTTGCTTGGTTCCAGTGTCCTTATTTGGCATATAGTACAAACAGATAAATAGTACTTGTCTAATTGCAGAGATAAAGCTTGCATTAGAAGTATGGAAGATTAAGATCATGCTGTGTGCAAAAATATTTAAGATTTTGTTTTGGCTCCCTGCAGTGTCACTGTGTAAGATACTGAAAGATGAAGAGAGGGATTGGGCAGAGTTATGGTTTCCAGCCTAGGCCAGTGTGCGGCAATCCTACAATATCAAGAAATGGCCTGAGCAGAGAGCAGGGTATACTAGGAAGTATGCAATCAAAATAATGCATTTTATGTTTCTCATAGATAATGCATATTGATCTCTGCCTCCTCTTACATTTTTTTTTCAGAAAGCAAATTTGCCCTTCAAATGTTATTAGCAGAGATTATCCTATTTCCCTTACTAAGTCCTTACTTATGAAAGGTCTAATGCCTTTTTGGAAAAATAACACCCGAAGTGGGACATTTTCAAAGCAGTATGTGAGGGATTTAGCTGTTCACATCCCACTGGTGATAAACGAAGCAATGCAGCTGAATTCCTGCTATGACCCTCTGAAATGCTACTCCTTTGGTTTGGAATTCTATAAAATTCATATTAATGATTGAGAATGCCTTAGTTAAGGGGCATCAGGATACTGCACAAATGGGAGCATATTATTCTTTAGCAGGATCTGCTTCTTTGTTTGCCTCTGGATCAGTGCTTGAGCAGTGGGAAAGAAGAGAAACTGCTTACCATCCAAGTCGGGTTGCTGATTTGGAGCTAAGAAGAAATGTAATCAGGTCTGGATATGCCTCAGTACTTCTAAGATAGTACAGAACAACGTATAATTGTTTGAAGGAAGCACCAAAGAACTCTCAGATTCCTTAGAGAAATTTTTCTGTGTTTTCATTTGATAATATACCTCTAGCATCAGTAACTGGGGTGACTTTTTCGAACTGCCTTTCTAATCCGTGCAATGTGCCTATCAGGTGTTAGTGCCACTGGGAGAACTTATTCATCAAATTCTTTGCAAAGGCAATGTTGCTGTGTATTGAAGAAGCTATTTCTCTAATCTGTTTCCTTGTTCGGCTAACTCACAAAGATAGCAAAGGTTTTCTGCTTTTGCTTTAGCCGCTGCACTATTTCAGTGTACTGTAGTTTGCAATTGCATGTGTGCAAGACAGACCAGCATTTCATGTGTATTCATATTTTGATTTTAAGAACCTATTAAAGACTTGGATGTTTCGGCAGGCCTTCTCTCCAGATTACTTTTGATTTTCTTCTCTCCTTTATTGTTTCCCTATTTTTAATTGTTGTTGTAATTATGCTGTTTTATGTTATTGTATTTTATCTCTGTTGTTGGCCGCCTAGAGTAGTCCACCACGACTAGATAGGCGGGATATAAATTAATTAATTAATTAAATAAATAAATAAATAAATAAATAAATAAATAAATAAATAAAAATAAAAATAAAAATAAAAATAATAATAATAATAATAATAATAATAATAATAATAATAATAATAATAATAATAATAATAATAATAATAATAATAATAATAATAATAATAATAATAATTGCAAGGAGAAAGAGTAGGTTAAGTAAAATAGCAGCCACCCCCTCGCTCCTAAAAGTTTATGTTTCTTCCTTGTCATCACCCAAGACAGGGAAAACATTGTTTCTGTTTGCAGCATGTATTTTGAATGTTACATTAACATGTGCTCAATGCAGTGATTACATGCAGTTTAAAAGGCTTAAATCAATGGAGTTGATTCATGAGTTCTTCTTTTTAGGATTCTCATTACGATGCCTGTGTCTTATCTGTGAAAAGTTAATAATTCTCTACGGATAATTATCATTCACATTTGATGATGGTCCCCAATATAGTGAAAAAAATATGAAATTCTGAAAGTATTTTGTTTGTCTCATAAGAAGAGCTGTGATGGATCATTATATTATATTAATGGATATTTTATTATAATATTATGGTTTATAAAATTTGGTTCACCTAAGCCATATGCAGCAATCCTTGGTCGCCTTCCTGTTTTTGTTTTTGTTTGTTTGTACTATTATCTGTGCATTTTTTATTATTTTAGTTTGTATGTTTTTCTTAATTATGTAAACTGCTCCGAGTAGTATTTCATTGAGTCTGGGGGTCTAGAAAATAAATAAATAAATAAATAAATAAATAAATAAATAAATAAATAAATAAATAAATAAATAAATAAATAAATAAATAAATAAATAAATAAATAAATATCCTCTGTGTAAATGTTGAAGCCCCCTCACCATAACAAGGTACAGGAATTCCAACACCACCCCTGGGACTACTCTGGCTAGCTCAGCAAAGGAGAGTGTTTTGCATCAGAATAGATAGTACAGAATAGTTAGAATCCCAGTTCAGTCTTGGACACTTGTTTTCAGATTCATCAATCTGAACTCAGACAAGTGAAACATAAGAACTGGTAAGGGGTGTAGCGGGCACACTGAAGCCTCTAACAACTCAGGCCTCCAGTATGTGCTCACTCCTCTTCTCAAGTAGCTGCCACCAGGTATTGCTGATCCAATACCAAATATTCACTGACACTTGTATTTACTTTAAAACTTAAACATGTTTATTTGATTACATAAAAGAAATAAGTAAATCACAAGCAGATAATCAATTTCTTTCAATCACTGAACTTTCTAATACACAGACCCTGCTCTCACTGACTCATTAACACACTGCCTTCTCTCTCAGATCTCTCCTCTCTCTCTCCTCTCTCCTCTCACACAATCTCCACCACATACCTCATACACCCTTATTTATATCCCAGCTCCTCCCCCTTTTGCACCACTTTCCGTCTCCTCATTGGCTGCTGTTCCACTGCTCAGCTGTGACGGACAGGTGAGGGCAGGGCTGAACGCTACAGGGGGTTGAAATTATGGTATACAACTGGAATTCTTCTTCTGTGCCTCCAAGCTTACTTCCTGCTGCAGAGAGAACCTAGGTGGACAAAGATGAGAAAGATTTGCCCTCCTCTGTCTCATTTAGCCAAATTTGTTTGATACTGACCAGGTCAGCATATTATTTCAGGATCAAGTCCTGGATGGCTTTTATTTATCCAGTAACTGATCTCTTAGACTTTGGATTGTACTATATTTCTGAAATGTCCACAGGACTTATTACGGGTACAAATATGTGTCTGTTCATGTTCTGTGCCATCTCCAAAATATCCAATGTGTTTATGTCCAGTGACACAGTTCAGTGGGATACATAGTAGTGTTCCATTAACCCAGTCTGTAAGCTATGGAAGTTAAGAGCAGCAAAAAGAGATCCATTACTACCTCAATCAAGTTTGCCAAACCAAGTAATTGTGTCACGGCTATTGACTAATTTTGTTTATTTATTTTGGTCTATCATTCATTTCTGAAATGGATTATTCCTCATACAAAAGATTGCAAATATGAATGGAAATATAAGGACTTTTCTTGCTTTTAAGAAAAAGTCACCATTGATACACAAAGCCCTTAACAGAATTATGCTGACACTAATGTAACTAAGTCCTTTCTCTTGAGGACTTGAGAGAGTCTTCAGTAAGAGGAGAAGGGTGAAGATTAAGCCCCATCATTCAGTGCTTTACATTCATCACCAGCCATTAAAAAAAAAAAGAAAAAAAGGAAGAGGGCCTTTTAGAAATGTGACAGGAAAAGCACATCAAACAGAACATTTCTAAAGACTGCTTTTGCTTTCCCAAATATACCTACATTTCACAAAACATCAAAATTATAATCTTTGGATCTCTTTGTAATGGAATTGGGCACATTTTCTTTCTTTTTAATTTTTTTAAAATTTTCCAACAAAGGATTTAAAAATATAGATACAGTGGTGCCTCGCAAGACAAATGCCTCGCAGGACAAAAAACTTGCAAGACAAATGGTTTTGGCAATGGGGTTGATGACTCACAAAACAAATGTTCCTATGGCTGTGCTTCGCAAGACAAATGTTTTCCATTTTTTGTTCCTGCCTCACGTTTGCTGATTTTTAAATGTTTTTCTATGATGTTTAAAAAGTTAAAGTTTTTGATTGAAATTTTTAAAATCATCTGGACAATATGTATGGCTTTAAAGAGCACTTAATAAACCGTTTGTAAACCAAATTTGACTTTGTTCTGACTTTTTTTGCCCATAGGAACACATTAATTAGATTTCAATCCATTCCTATGGGAAAACGCATTTTGCAAGATGAGTTTTTCGCAAGATAACATTAACCGCGGGATGAATTAAATTCGTCTTGCGAGGCACCACTGTATATAACACAATGTGCATTTAAACAGTAAGCATAAACTGTAAGAATCTCTAACCCTTGAACAATAAACAAAGATAATCTAAATGCAAAAAAGGGTCTAAGACTCAATCTAAAAGCAATCTTGTATATTGGAATAATTCTTCTGATGAGATCCTATCTATGACATCTCACTTTTTATTTCATTTTCTGTTCCTTTACTGCGGCACTTTTACTTTCCACCAATTATAAAAAAAGTTCCAGTTTAAATAAAAATGTGATTCTTCTCCCTTTAACCTCTTAGTTACTCTATCCATTTCTGCACTTTCTAATATTTTTTTAATGATCATATCATCATTTGGTGGATTTTCATCTTTCCAGACCTGTGCCCATATTAAACTAGCTGCTGTCAAAACATGTAGTATTAAATAATAGCTTTGTATATCTACAGTATTTGGTAGTAGTCCTAACAAAAATATTTCCGGTTTAAATTCTATTTCCTGTTTTGACATTTGCTTAATCCACATGTGGATTTTAGCCCAATGACTTTTTGCTCTGTAACAAGTCCACCATACATGATAATAACTTCCTTCATGATTTTTACATTTCCAACACTTGTTTGACATTACTTGGGAACATTTTTGCAAGTCTAGCTGGTGACAAATGCCATCTATAAAACATTTTATATAAATTTTCTTTGTAGGAAATTGTTAATCTTACCTTATAATTTTTTGACCAAAGTTGTTGCCATTTTTCTAATTCCATATTATAGCCAAAGTTTTTAGACCATTTTAACATTGTATCTTTAATTTCTTCATCTTGTGTATCCCAATGGCAGTACAAATTTATACAATTTTTGAATTTGTTTTTCTTCTGTAGTAAGTAATACTTTGTTAAATGTTGTATATTCTTTATAAAAACCTTTTTCACCACTTTGTTGTTAGGGTTATTTTGAAGTTCTAATTCCAATCTTTTATGTTCTTCTCCTTGTTTTCTCTTTTTATTTCTTTTAATTATATATGAAATCATAAAGCCATGGAATACTGCCTTAGCTTCATCCCATATCACCTGCAATGAAGAATGCTGTATTTTGTTTTCTTTAATGTTGCATTTCTTTTTAAACTTTATCTAGGAAGTCTTGTTCTTTCAAAATTGCTATGTTAAGGGTCCATCTTCCCTTTTGTTTTCTCCTTTCTTTCCAAATGATTTTAAGTGGATTGTGATCCATCCATGTGCTTGTTTGTATATTCATTTCATCAATTCCTGACCTCAAATCCATCATTGTCCATATCATGTCGATTCTAGACCAAGATCTATGTCGGTTCAAGTAAAATGTGTATTGTAGTTTTTCTCCATTATGTCCACGCCAGGTATCTTCTAAGCCCAACTATTCTGCCATTAGAAAAAACATTTTAGGTCATATCCATCTTTTGCTTTTCCCTTTGTGGTTCTTTTTATAATCCTTTGTTTGAGCAACTATAGCATTAAAATCTCCAATTAGGCAAATATTTTGATAGTTTTTCTCCATCAAAAGATTATAAAGTCTTCTATAGAACATTTCTTGTGCTTCATTTGGAGTATATATAGCAACTAACAGTGTTTTACTATTGTTGACTTCTGTTTCCACCATTAGGATTCTTCCCTCTTGACCTGCGTAGATAAATTTTGATTCTTTGGAAGTTTTTACATAAACAGCAACTCCCCTTTTCTTCTGTTTTTGATCATATTAGAAGAGATTACCTAATTTAGGGCGGAATTGGGCACATTTTTGTGATCATGCATTTGAACAAAAATGTCAATATAATAACAGGGCTATTTGAGGTGCTATTTAAAAATAAGAGTTCCACTCCCATAGATTGATTCCCTCCAGATTTCCAGAACTGAACCATGTACAATGGTGCCTTGCATTACGACGTTAATTCGTTCCAGCGAAATCGCTGTAGAACGAAAACGTAAAGCAAAAATAAAAAGCCATTGAAACACATAAAAACCTGGTTAATGTGTTCCAATCAGCTAAGAACTCACCGTCCAGTGAAGATCCTCCATAGGGGCAGCCATTTTCGGGTGCCTGTGCAGCGAAAAATGGCTCCTAAACACAGCGGGGAGCCATTTTGAGCATTCGGTGGCCATTTTGAAAACCTGACGATCAGCTGTTTTGATAGTCAGGAAGCGAAAATTGGTTCCCAAAATGGAACCGATCATCGCGCTGCGAAATCCCCCCATTCAAAACGGCGTTTTGCGATTGCTTTTGCGATCGCAAAAGCCTCATAATGCGGATTTGTCGTTAAACGGAGCGCCCGTCTTGCGAGGCACCACTGTATTAGCAGCCTGTGACTGTTCATCTAAATGTTTTTGAATGTATAGTTTACCACAGTAGTACAAAAACTGTGCCAGGACTAATTGATATATGATGAGAGAGCTGCTAGTGTGCTACAAGAAGTCTGTGAATGAAAGAAAAACTCTCTTATCCAATATAGTCAGCAACACAGAAGGCTGCCCATTGAATTTCTGGATCAGTTGGTGTGTTCAGGCCTTGCATGAAAATAAAACTTCTTTAGAGTATGAGTAACATATGTATCGAGTTTTAATTCAGAAAGAAATATGCATCAGGCATCAGAAAACTGGAAAAGGATATTTAAAAAATATTGCATAGAATGAAATACATCGTTTTGATTGTGTTTCCTTAGGTCCCGTCAAATCGCTTTTGGTTTATACTAACCCCGAAAGGGTTTTCAGAGTATGCCCAGGGTTTAAATCATTGTGACTGAGGTTTGGCTGACTGAGAATTGAACCCAGGTTCCCTGAATCCTAGTCTGAAACTCTAGCCACTACAGCACACTGCTTCTCATAGTTTTTATTCTGTCAGTGTTTGATTTTTTTTTTGCCTTCCCAAGATTTACATATGAGAAATTATGTATCTGCTGTTTGCAATGCTAAGGAAGCATGTGGTTTTCTATTTTCTTTAGATCTCACCCCCCAGATGCTATGTGGAGATGCTTCCTACAGTTAAAAAAAGACTGATACAATGTTAACAGAAACATGCTAATGATTGTTATGACAGATTAACTCAAGTAATTGGTTGTGATTATGTGTGTCATGTACGGTTCTTGTAGGTGTAAAAACCTGTGAGAAAAGGGGAAAATAGAGGAAGTTCTTTCCTTTCACATGTTCACTTTTTTTTAATCTGACCCCTCCCTTTTTTCTGCAGGGACTGTATCAATTCTTAGTCCTAATTAGAATAGTCCCATTGGAATCAGTGGGGCATGTAAGTAGTGAGCCCAATTCATTTCATTGGTTCCTCTTTAGATGAAATTAATAATGGATTTGCCAAGTCTTCGTATCTTGAAACATTTCTAATCCTGCTGTGATGTGATTATTAATGTACTGTAAGTGACATATTCCATTGAATTATTATTTGTTTTGTAGTCTCTTTTTACAAGCAGGTTAAACATGCCAGTCTCCTTGTTCCCTAATTTGGAATATTCCTGTGAACAAAAAGGATAGATTGAACATACCGAGTTTACTACATGCTTCACATCAGTATTATCAGTATGGATGTGATACGTGGCTGTAGAAGAAATTATGATTAAGTGTATCAGAGATTATATAGCAAAGTGGGAGAATGGCAGCTGGTGTGGGGAGCAGAAAGTGATCTAACAGAATGAGACAGAAACACACTTGAGCAGTTCCTGTTACTCTTTAGTCAGTGGTCTTTACATTTAATACTGAAATAGTAGTTTCGAAACATCAGTACAGTAGCTCTTGTTCAAGCAATTAGAATCACAGCCGCATTCAGTTCTCTTATAACAGATTTCCTGTGTCTAGTCTAGATTTCATTTTCCCACCAATTTTAACAATATGAGTAGCTAAATTGTACTAGTCACCCTCTCATTTCTGCCACTATATCTTTCTATGATAAGTCTGTTTGTTATTGACTTATTAATATGAATTACAGTGGTTGTGTGCTTATGAAAACAACCACTTTGTAAGCATAAGTGTGAAAGGTTAATCACTCACATCCAGTTTCTAATGTAATATACAGTATCGTATATTAAGCTTAAGCAGAATGGGCAGTTTATATTTAGTATGTTAACTGTATGGATTTGCTGGCATTTCAGTACAATCCTGAGGGGATACTCTTCCTACCTCAGGGAGCCCCAATGCAGTCACCCTTACAACTCCACTACAGGAGCCCTTCTTTCCCCTTAGATTTTAAACAGCACAAGCTGACTCTTTGTGACAGTTCCCTTATCCTCCTCTTGCAACCCATTCTTATATTAAAGCTGTACTGCAGTTATCATTAGATTCTTTCTGCTCTGGCCTTCTCTCACACACGAACATGAAAGACTTTCAAAAGTCTGTTTGACTTTTCCTCTGCTACCACAGCCCTAGGAACGGCAACCCAGTATCATCCCAAGGACTGGCAAAATGGGTTGTAGAGATGATCTAGTTAGCTTATAAGATGACCTATTTACCAATACTTCGGGGTATTAAAAGCCACTCGACAAGGGCTGTTGCAGCCTTGACTGCTGCCTGAAGAGAACTGACTTTGCTTGACGTCTGCAAGCCTGCAGCCTGGTCCCAGCCATTTGCCTTTGTCAAGCATTGTAGACTGGATGTGCATTCCTAGCAGGATGCTTCTTTCAAATCAATGATAGTGTGACACCTCTCCTCTGGTAAGTGAGCTTGCTAGTCATCCATGTATGTGATTCATGGAGACCATAATGAATAAGGATAGGTTGCTTACCTGTAACTGTAGTTCTTCTAGTGGGCATCTGTGAATTCACAAACCCCGCTCTTTTCCCTGATGTCAGTCACTCTCAGCTTCCATCTGAGTAGCAGATGGAGAAGAACTTTTAGAGAGCTAAAAGTCATGCACAGTGACGCTAGAGGAGGGGGGGAAATGCTTCTTTTTAGACTCTAGAAAGTTCTGAGGCTGCGTGCACAGGAACCATATGTGTTAAATTATAGATGGCCATTGTAAAGAACTACAGTTACAAATAAACAACCTGTCCTTCCTCATGTAGTATCAAATTGAACACTTGTCGCATACCCCCAGTGACCCCTGTGCGTTTTGCCTCTCACACAAGTTTACCTTTGGGCACGACTTGCACTTTTCCACTGTTTCGCTGCCACCAGAGGATATTATCCTCACTATATCAATTAAGAATCTCACACTCTTGCTGCCAAACAAAACCAGGTTAATTTAAGGATAAATAAGTGAATCAAAGAAGGAAAATCATAGGTGTTCTGTTATCATTCATTCATTAAACGTGGATTTGATAACATGTACTTGTATTCATTGGCTTTAATCACGATCTCAGTATATTTTCTGCCTGTCAATGTACAGTGGTGCCTCGCTTAACGATGTTAAGTGGTTCCAAAAAACACATCGCTATGGGAAAACATCGTTAAGCGAAACGCGTTTTCCCATAGAGATGCATTGAAAACCGGTTAATCTGTTCCAATAGGCACGGATTGCCGTCCTTAAGCAAAAAAACCCATAGGAAACATCGTTAAGCAATACAATGTTTCCTCCATTGGAATGCATTGAAGCCTATTCAATGCATTTCAATGGTTTTGCAATGTCCATTTTTGCAAATCTAAGTGTGTCTTAGAAGGTTCAAAAACTGTTTTAAATGCTTGGAATCGTTAGTGCACCTTCTAAAACGGGTGCAAACTTAATTTGGCTTTGATCTGACTTTTCGTTAATTTTTGCTGAATTTTTCCCCCCACCAACTTTTGACAGCTGTCAAAATTTGACAGCTCCATGCTTTCCTATAGTGGAGAAAAAAATTCACAAAAAATTAACGAAGACTCAGAACGAAGCCAAACTAGGTTTGCACAGGTTTTGCAAGGTGCTGTAACGAATCCAAGCATTTAAAACAGTTTCAGAGTCTTCGTTAATTTATTGTGAATTTTTTCCTCCCCCATAGGAAACAATGGAGCTGTCAAAAGTTGGGCTCCATTGTTTCCTATGGGGGAGGAAAAAATTCACAAAATATTAATGAAAAGTCAGCAACTGTTTTAAATGCTTGGTTTCGTTGGAGCTCCTTCTATATTGTGTGCAAACGTAGTTTGGCTTTGTTCTGAGTCTTCGTTAATTTTTTGTGAATTTATTTCTCCCCCATAGGAAACAATGGAGCCCAACTTTTGACAGCTCCATTGTTTCCTATGGGGGAGAAAAAAATTCACAATAAATTAACAAAGACTCAGAACAAAGCCAAACTATGTTTGCACACGATTTAGAAGGTGCTCTAACGAACCCAAGCATTTAAAACAGTTGCTGACTTTTCGTTAATTTTCTTGTGAATTTTTTCCTCCCCCATTGAAATGCATTGAGCCCAACTTTTGACAGCTGTCAAAAGTTGGTTTCAATGCTTTCCTATGGGGGAGTACAAAAGTCACCAAAGATTAACGAAAAGTCAGATCAAAACCAAATTAAGTTTGCACACGTTTTAGAAGGTGCAGTAACGATTCCAAGCATTTAAAACATTTTTGAACATTTTAAGACACTTTTAAAATTGAAAAAACGGACATCGTTAAGTGAAACACGGGACCTAAAAATGCATTCGCTTTGCGAAGCATGGTCCCGAAATCGCTAAGCGAAAATCGCCCATAGGAAACATCGTTAAATGATGCATAGAATTCTTTTTAAAAAACCATTGTTAAGCGAAAACATCGCTAAACGAGGCAATCGTTAAGCGAGGCACCACTGTACTTCCAATTCCTTTTCTTTAATACTCTCTAACTAACCAACTGTTCATTATCCTGTCTAAACACACCACAGTTTTCTCTCTATCTCTCTAAATGCTTCACCATCTTTTTCCTAACTCTCTCTGTCTTTTTCTAACTGCCTCTCTGGCACTCCCAGTTCCCTTGACTCCACCCCCCTGTCCTGTCATAGGCTCCTGCATTAGAGCTCTAAAATGACTGACAGGAGTGATGTGTGGGCTGTCCGCCACAACACTGCACATGTAATCTACACCAGTGGTCCCCAACCTTGGGCCTCCAGATGTTCTTGGACTTCAACTCCCAGAAATCCTGGCCAGCAGAGGTGGTGGTGAAGGCTTCTGGTTGTTGTAGTCCAAGAACATCTGGAGGCCCAAGGTTGGGGACCACTGATCTACACCACATTTATTGTGAAAGGGTCTAGAGTAAAACAGACTGCTTTGGAGAAACTGGGTGAAGAACTAAAAGAACATATTAAGTTTCTGATTCTTTCTTCCCAAAAGAAGATGAAAATGTTTTTTTCTCCTTCAGATGGTGGCATTTTATCATGCACACCTCAGAGCCTTTCCTTCAACATCTTTCCCTATTTTAAGCACCAGTGCAAAAGAAGCCCTGTTTTGTTTACATACAGTATATCACAGAAGTGAGTACACCCCCTCACATTTCGTAAATATTTTAGTATATCTTTTCATGTAACAACACTAAAGAAATGAAACTTGGCTGCAATGTAAAGCAGTATGTATACAGCTTGTATAACAGTGTAGATGTGCTGTCCCCTCAAAATAACGCAACATACAGCCATTAATGTCTTAACTGTTGGCAACAAAAATGAGTACACCCCTAAGTGACAATGTCCAAATTGGGCACAAATTGTCTATATTTTGTGTGGCCACTCTTATTTTCCAGCACTGCCTTAACCCTCTTGAGCATAGAATTCACCAGAGCTTCACAGGTTGCCACTGGAGTCCTCTTCCATTCCTCCATGATGACATCACAGAGCTGGTGGATGTTAGAGACCTTGCGCACCTCCACCTTCTGTTTCAGGATGCCCCACAGATGCTCAATAGAGTTTAGGTCTGGAGACAAGCTTGGCCAGTTCATCACCTTTACCCTCAGCTTCTTTAGCAAGGCAGTGGTCGTTTTGGAGGTGTGTTTGGGGTCATTCTCATGTTGGAATACTGCCCAGTGGCCCAATCTCTGAAGGGAGGGGATCATGCTCTGCTTCAGTATGTCACAGTACATGTTGGCATTCATGGTTCCCCCAATGAACTGTAGCTCCCCAGTGCTGGCAGCACTCATGCAGCCCCAGACCATGACACTCTCACCACCATGCTTGACTGTAGGCACGACACACTTGTCTTTGTACTTCTCACCTGGTTGCCACCACACACGCTTCACACTATCTGAACCAAATAAGTTTATCCTGGTCTCATCAGACCACAGGACATGGTTCCAGAAATCCATGTCCTTTGTCTGCAGCAAACTGTATGCGGGCTTTTCTTGTGCATCATCTTTAGAAGAGAGTTCCTTCTGGGATGACAGCCCTGGAGACCAATTTGATGCAGTGTGTGGCGTATGGTCTGAGCACTGACAGGCTGACCCCCATCCCTTCGACCTCTGCAGCAATGCTGGAAGCACTCACATGTCTATTTCCCAAAGTCAATCTCTGGATATGATGCTGAGCATGGATACTCAGCTTCTTTGATCGACCATGGTGGGGCCTGTTCTGAGTGGAACCTGTTCTGTTAAACCACTGTATGGTCTTGGCCACTGTGCTGCAGCTCAGGTTCAGGGTTTGGGCAATCATCTTATAGCCTAGGCCACTGGTTCTTAACCTTGGGTTACTCAGGAGTTTTGGACTGCAACTCCCAGAAGCCTTCACCACCAACTGTGCTGGCTGGGGTTTCTGGGAGTTGCAGTTCAAAAACATCCGAGTAACAAAGGTTAAGAACCACTGGCCTAGGCCATCTTTATGTAGAGCAACATTTTTTTTCAGATCCTCAGATAGTTCATTACCATGAGGTGCCATGTGGAACTTCCAGTGACCAGTTTGAGAGAGTCAGAGCGATAACACCTGCTCCCCCTTCACACCTGAGACTTGTGATACTAATGGGTCTCATGACACCAGAGAGGGAAAAAAGCTACTTGGGCCCAATTTGGACATTGTCACTTAGGGGTGTACTCACTTTTGTTGCCAGTGGTTTAGACCAGTGGTTCTTAACCTTTGTTACTCGGATGCTTTTGAACTGCAACTCCCAGAAACCCCAGCTGGTGGTGAAGGCTTCTGGGAGTTGCGGTCCAAAATTCCTGAGTAACCCAAGGTTAAGAACGAGTGGTTTAGATATTAATGGCTGTGTGTTGCGTTATTATGAAGGGTTGGCACATATACACTGTTATACAAGTTGTATACTCACTGCTTTACGTTGTAGCCAAGTGTCATTTATTCAGTGTTGTCACATGAAAAGATATACTAAAATATTTATGAAATATGAGGGGGTGTTCTCACTACTGTGATATAATGTACATATTTGCCTTAATTTCTGTAAAAAGAAATGTTTTGAGGTTCATACCCACCATCCTGGTATTTTGCTGCTGATCAACAACACATGCTGGCTGCTCAGCTCTACTAGAATGAAAAACCTCTTAAGTTGCTCTCTTGCAAAGTGACGTGTCAGCCATCTCATCTGTTTTAAAGTGCCATGTAGAAGAGCAGCTGGTAGAAATGAGTTTAGCAATCATCTGCAGAAAAGAATTCTAATCTTATCAAGATGGGAATTGATTTTCTTCACCTTGGTTTAAGGAACTTCACAGCATGTCCATGCAGTAGCATCAGTGGAATGGAAAGTACAGCTGTTCAGGCAAGACTATTAGCCTAGGAAATCTTTGGCTGTGCCCATATATGCATCAATGTTGTCATTGACACCTATGAGCATTACTGCCTGTACATTTGGGCAGTAAGTCATGTGTTCATTTTAGCCTTGCTTGAATCTACCACCAGAGGGAGTTAGATTTTAATATATGCTCAGAATTTTGGCTGATGACAGAAGCTTCAAGGACCGTAAATGAATGCTGTTTCTCTGAGAACTGTTATCCAGCAGTTTGAATAAAGTGCCATTTTTCCCATTGAGATTGATATCATTTCCTGGCAACATTTGTATATCATCCTGCTGCACTTAAATGCAATTTTTTTTCCTGTCCCCAGTATCATTCCCTTTATGTGAGTGTGTGTCTTTCCTTTGTGAAGAATACAGAATCATTATTGAAAATAGTGGGTTACAGTCTATGGTCTTCCTTTGTTTTATCTGTGATAAAGACATTCACAGTTTTTCACCACTTGCCAAATTGAAAGAGGAACACATCTGTGCTATTATTTCTTCTAATATGCATAGATATTTTTAGGTGTTCTTGTTGCCTTGCTTTGCTTTTGATTTTCACAATGGCATAGTAATATACTCTAATATACTAATTTAAATACAAGCATGCTACACTGAGATATTATGTTGTATTTCCATATTTAATAGCTGAATTCATTACCAAACTAAATTGATAGTGAGTCAAATTAGATATTTTATTAAATAACCCAATTAATAAGGGGAAAATCTACTTGCCATCATATTGTATGGCCCTTGGTGATGTGCTGAACAGTTCATACTGCTACCATTTGCCTGGAGAGAAGAATACAGTGGTGCCTTGCAAGACGATTGCCTCGTGGGATGATTAATCCATAAGACGATTGTTTCTTGCAATTGCTGTGGCGCTTCACAAGACGATGTTTTCTATGGACTATTTTCGCAAGACGACAATTTTTCCCCATTGGAACGCATTAAATAGATTTCAGTGCATTCCAATGGGGAACCGCGTTTCTCAAGACAATGTTTTCTATGGATGATTTTCGCAAGATGATTTTTTCCCCATTGGAACGCATTAATTAGATTTCAATGCATTCCAATGGGGAACCTCATTTCACAAGACGATGTTTTTCACGTGACAATGTTTTTCGCAGAACGAATTAACATCGTCTTGCGAGGCACCACTGTAGTTATTTTGTCTATTTGTATTTTGAGGCTTAATATATTGCTATATTAGGTAAATGAAGAAAACCACATACTGGCTGATATCCAATAATAATTCACAACTAGAATGGGGCCATTGAATGAATGGGGATTTGATGAGTCGAAACATATACAGTGGACGCTCGACTTACAGACGGCTTGACTTACAGACTTTTCAAGTTACAGACTTCTCTGGCCGCAAAATTTAGATTCGACTTGCAGCCGGAGAATCAACCTACAGACCAGAAAAAAACCAAAATGGAACAAAAATAGAACAAAAACAGCTGGTTATGGGATTAATCGGTTTTCAATGCATTGTAGGTCAATGGAGACTCGACCTACAGACTTTTCGACCTGCAGCCACCGTTCCAATATGGATTAATTCCGTAAGTAGAGGGTCCACTGTATAAATTCCACTGCATCAGTGGGCATTCTTACCACTTGAACTTAGTCACTCAGTGGTCACAACAACCTGTACTGGTATATATGCTGGTCAATTTATTTTGTCAACCACTTGGTAAGAATGTTGCTACAACATTTCTTGGGATGTCCTTGGTAAAATTGTCTCCACATGAGTGACAGTATTCATAACTATCTATCTAACTGTTCATGTACAACATTACATTTCATCTGTTACCTCACTGTCACGTTATCACAAATGTACAGACACTCATCACATAACAATCTCCCTGTTTAATGACAGCTCAGATTTATGACCTTTTACGACCCTCGTAAATGTGTGCTTGCATTTTCACCACATCCCTTTCCCATGGCACGTGATTTATTACTCTTATATACAGTTTACTGCTCCTCACTTATCAACCGACTCACTTAACAACCTAGTTGTAGGAACAGGACTTGGTCATTAAGTGCCTGTATGATTGGACAGTGTCACCGAAGCTACCAGCATGAATTTGACCAAACTCCAGGAGGCGGTGGAAGACAGGAGGGCCTGGCGTGCTCTGGTCCATGGGGTCACGAAGAGTTGGACACGACTTAACTAAACAACAACGATTATGTTTTTGTTTTCATGGTAAATAACTGTTCAGCAGATGTATTTTATGAATATTCCATTTATAACTGTCCCAAGATACAGGATAGGCACATCAAGATTTTTTTAAAGTTATTGATCATATGGATTACATTAACTATGAAGATATTCACAACCAGACTTTGGGGACCACATCATAGTTGCTTGCTTCAGTCTGAATCTACACAGATTATAAATCAGTGTATACATATTTGGGAGCTGGAAGAGCTATATTGGTACTTGGTAGGACCACCACTCCTGAAATAATTATGAATCTTCAGAAAATGTGTATGGTGGAGAGAAGCAAAATCCTTTGTTTAAAGACAGAGCAAAATGTAATTTCCAGGTCACCTCACTCTTTGCATACTTTGATAGTCCTTTTCTTTAAGAATCACCATCTGTGCTGCATCAGGAAACCAAGCTTCCAGTACTACAATAGTTTGTACTATGTTAAAAATTTATGGCACAGAGTAATACTCTAATTCCTGGAGCTTGATTTATAAAATCTTGTCCTACTCTCAAATGTTTTGGATAGAATTTTCAAACATTTGAAATCCTCCACTTGAAACTCATGAGGACAGTGCTGATGCCTGTTGCCCTTCTACCTTCACTTTTCTGCCCTTTACAGCTTGGAAGATTCTGTGATATGTAGGAGTGGGTTTCCATGCTCTTCATCATGGGTAGAGCAGGGAATAAAGACAATATACTACCTTAGTATTTAGTGGGTAATGTCTTGATGAAAGAGATACAGATTCTTAAGTATCTGTTTGGTCTTTAAAAACTCACAGAGTACCATTGGACAAATCTGTTTCCATGCTGTCCTAATCCTCTTTGCAAGGTTACTGTGAGGGTACAGAAAGACAGATTATATTGATGCCTGGAAATACATTACCAGAAAGCATTTCAAAAAATTATGAGAACAGGAAATATGAATATTCAGCAGAAATAGAACTCACTGTGTGCTAGATTCTCTCTTGGGTACCGAGAAAACAGATTACGCTGGCTTTAAAAAGACAGCTTCTCCGTAATAACATTTCTCTCCTTCCTGTTCTATGCTGTCATGGGATAACTTGATGAATGTTATGGCAAGGATTTTCTTTGAGGTGCTTGATTCTTAAGTGCCTAACCCTTCAGCTAAATTTATACATAAAATCACAAGAATCTGCCTGTGGTTTCCAAAACGTCATGTTATGTTGGCTGTGTACTTATGCAGTGTTAAGTGTGAAGCTGGAACACTCTTCTTCTCACAGCAGACATGAATGTGACAGTAGTAACATTCCATTTTCATGATCAAGATACGGAAAGCAGAACAATTACCTTAGTGTTTCTAATGCTATCTTCCTGCTTATTGACTGCAGATATTTTTGTTTTGAAATAGAGCAGAGACTGCCTGAAGCTGGGTCCACCTGCAGAGGGAGAGGTTGTTCAAGTGAAGTGGCCAGATGGAAAACTTTATGGTGCAAAGTATCTTGGAACCAACATAGCTTACATGTACAACGTAAGTTTAATTTACTGACCTAAATATTGGAAATCTGCACAGAATCATAGAATTGTAGAGCTGGAAGGCACTCTAAGGGCCAAAGCAGGAAATCTACTTCATCCAGTTGTTTCCTCATCCCATTACTCAGTTGCTGGAATCCTACTAATGTTTGTCTAAGGGCTCGACTCCACTGACATTAAAATCCGTGTTCTGCTGGGAAAAAAAACTGACATAAATGTAAGCGTATACACAAGGCACTGCCCGCAAGGACTATTCCTATATATAACAAGCATGGGGATCCATGGAGACAGTTCCTCCAAGATTTGGAGCACAAAGGGAAGGATGGTTCCTCCTCCTCCTCCTCCTCTGGCTCACTTTCTAGGTGGAAGGTCTGGGTTTTCTGCATCCAGGGGGGAGAAACCACTCTCACACCTCCTTTGCTGTAACTCTTAATCTGTCTCTCACCCCTTTGTATGTGCATGTGTGTATGTATATTTGTGTGTGTATATATATACTGGGTTTGCTGAGGGAAAAAACCCTTGCCCCTTTCCCATTTGTCCTCCTCCCTCTTCCGTTGAGTTCTCCCCCTTCTCCCCATCAGATCCACCTGATGTAAGATGAAAGTGACAGCAGTGGTAATGTTGGCAGTAGCAGGGTGAGGACACACACATCGCCGCTAATCCAACGTTTTGGATTTGGGCTAAAGTACATGTGACTTAAGCATGTATCTAAAAACAAACACAAAAAACAAACACACATTTGCTCTGCTGGTTTATTTCAGCAGTGAGAACAGGCCCTAAGGTTTGCATAACGTGCCACGGCTAATTGATGAGATGCTGGTGCTCATCTTCATTACATAGTCAGGCATATAACCGGGCACATCATAAAGACATGTCCTGACACCCCATCAATTAGACTCAATTAGCAATGGCAAGTCATGCAAACCTTACATGAACCCCAGTAGGATTCTGGTCATTATGTACAAAATAATGCATTTGCTGAGTTAGCTGAAAACTTCTATAAATGTTCTTAGCCAAATGTTGCAGTTGATCAGATTTATTCTGTATTGTTTCAGACTGCAAGACAGAACCCATGTGCAGAAGTTGTTAGGAAGCTAATTTTCACTAAACATTAGGATAAATTTTCTAGCAGTAGGACCTGTTAAGTGGTTGACCACAAAAGGTTTGGAATGGGTTCTCTTTTGTTAAAGATATTAAGCAGTGGCCGAGTAATCTCTTTTTAAGGATGCTCTAGTTATATCCTGCATTGAAAGTCCTTTATTAATTTTGAGTTTAATGCAGATGTTCTTCAAAACCTCTTCCAATTCCATGATCCTGTGAAAAGTGACTTAGAATCTTTTTTTAAATTCTGAAACCTGTGTTTTATATTCTTTTTCACCTCAACCTTGGGCAGCTGACAGCTTTGCTTTTAGAGTCAGGGCGAAAAGATTTGGTCGTGCAGAAAATGTGCAAGATTAATGAAGCACAGTTACTTGTTCTGTTATGTAAAATTAGACTATGGAGTTAGGGCCAAACTATATGCTACAAGTAGTGTGTGATTAAAAGAGGGAGTTCCTTAAGAGGTGAGAGTGCCTAACTGTCAAAATAGGAGCTTTTCATACTTCCCACAGCATTCATACCATATTACGAATACAGTAGATTTATTTCTATTAGTAATAACAGTGTATATATAAATAGGTCATATAGGTAACATGAGAGCTGCAGTTTCTTGTCTGCAAGTACTGTGTGCTTTTTCTTCTGTTATAATGAAATCACGCTAAAAAGAAGTGTTGAAAATAGTAAGAGGATTATATACTGTCTGAAAAGATGGCATTTTGATGCAATTTAAACTTATAAGCCATATGGTTACTATGATGTTCTTGAGACATTTCTATGTGGAAGATGAGAAAAGGAGAGTTCATGAATGAAGAATACCTTTATATTACTTAGGGCAGATGTACTCTACATATCACAATTCTGTGACAAAAATATACAGTGGTGCCTCGCTTAGCGATTGCTCCGTTGAGCGATGAAATCGCTTAGCGATGGGGTTTTGGCCATCGCCAGAGCGATCGCTTAGCGATGGCCCCTGTGGGGAAAAATCGCTTTGCAAAGATTGCGGGGAAGCGATCATGGCAAAGCGACCCTTTTTGCACAGCTGATCGGCGGTTCCAAAATGGCCACTGGAAAAACAAAATGGCCACCCGCTGTTTTGCCTCGCTTTAGAGGCACCGAAAATGGCCACCCCTATGGAGGATCTTCGCATAAGGTCAGTTTTTAAGCCCATAGAAACGCATTAAACACGTTTTAATGCCTTTCTATCGGCTTTTTAAAATCGCTTAGTGATTAAATCGCTTAGCAATGTTTTTCCTGGAACGGATTAAGGTCGCTAAGCGAGGCACCACTGTACTTTCATAATTTAATTGTGGCTGATAAAACCCTGATTGCCCCCTTTCTCTTTGGTAGTGGATTATTTGCATTGCAGGAAGACAGGAAATAAACAATGTAACTAGTAATCACAAACCTTTTTTAGGTCTAACAAGTAACATCAAACTGGTAATGAGTAACAAGTAGTTTTTCTTCATGATTGTTGTGACTTACATAAATAGGGCTTGATATCTGGGCAGAGAATTTATTTATTTATTTATTTATTTTATTTATATCCCGCCTATCTAGTCGATAGACCACTCTAGGCGGCTTACAACATAGGGTAACACTATAAAAACAAAGGAGTTACATAATGGAAAACTTTCAACCATTGGGTTAAAACATTAGGAAAGAAAAGAGAAGGGGGTCGGAATTAACTAGGAGGGAAGGCCTGCCGAAACATCAATGTTTTTAATTGCTTTTTGAAAATACCGAGCGAGGGGGCCGCGCGAATATCAGGGGGAAGGTTGTTCCAGAGGCGAGGAGCCACCGCCGAGAAGGCCCGATTTCTTGTCTTTTCTTTCCGGGCCTCCCTCGGCGTTAGGCTCCTCAGCCTCACCTCCTGGCTCGCGCGAGTGACACGGGTAGATCTTGGTGGTAGAAGGCGTTCCGCCAAGTATCGAGGCCCTAAACCGTTTAGGGCTTTGTACGTAAGCGTCAACACTTTGAAGTCGATGCGGAATCTGATGGGCAGCCAATGCAATGCGGCCAGAGTGGGTGAGATGTGTTGGAATTTTTTCACCCCGCTGAGGAGTCTGGCCGCCGCATTCTGCACCACCTGAAGTTTCCGCAACAGCCTCAAAGGCAGCCCCACGTAGAGCGCATTACAGTAGTCTAATCTTGAGATTACGAGCGCATGCACCAGAGTGGTGAGCGCCCCAACATCGAGATAGGGCCGCAGCTGGGCTACCCGCCTAAGATGGTAGAAGGCGGTTCGGACCACCGACGCCACCTGGGATTCCATAGTGAGCGCGGGGTCCAGATGAATCCCCAAGCTGCGGACCCCATCCTTAGCAGGAAGGGTCACCCCCCCAAAAGAGAGGGAGTTTCCCAAGCCCCCGACTGTGGGGGCGCCCACCCTTAGTACCTCCGTCTTGTCCGGGTTCAGCCTCAGCCCGTTCTCCTGCATCCATTGCAGTACGGTCCCCAGGCAGCACTGGAGGGACAGAACGGCATCTCCTGCGGAAGGTGGAAATGAGATGTAGAGCTGAGTATCATCAGCATACTGATGACACCGAGCTCCACACCCCCTGATGACCCCGCCCAGCGGCCTCATATAGATGTTAAACAACATTGGGGAGATGATCGACCCCTGTGGAACCCCGCAATTGAGATTCCACGGGGCCGAGACACTCTCCCCAAGCTGAACTCTCTGGGGACGGTCCTCCAAGAAGGAACGGAGCCAGGCCAGTGCAAGGCCCCCAATTCCCAACTCGGAGAGCCTCCCCAGGAGGATACCATGGTCGATGGTATCAAAGGCCGCTGAGATGTCGAGGAGGACCAGCAGGGACACGTTGCCCCTGTCGGCCTCTCTCAGTAGGTCATCACACAGGGCGACCAATGCCGTTTCTGTGCCGTGGCGCGGCCTGAAGCCCGACTGAAACGGATCCAGGGCATCTGTTTCGTCCAGGTGCGCCTGAAGCTGGTCGGCCACCACCCTCTCCACCACCTTACTTAGGAAAGAAACGTTGGCGACGGGCCTATAATTGCCAATTGTGTCCGCCGCCAAACTTGGTTTCTTCCTAATGGGCCTAATGAGTGTCTCCTTGAGGGCAGATGGAAATCGGCCCTCCAGGAAAGACCCATTAATTATTGCAGTGGCCCATTCCGTTGTTGTAGGCCTGGCTGCTTTGATTAGCCAGGCCGGACAGGGGTCAAGGGAGGAGGTGGTGGCACGACAGCGATCAAGCACCCTGGCGACAGTATCAGGCGTGACAGGCTGAAATGTGTCAAAAATTACCGGGCAAGACGGAGCGCTGGACATCTCAGCTCGACTCACTGTATTCAAAAAAGGAGACAGGTCCCGGCGGATGGCCTCCACTTTAGATTTAAAAAATGCTGCAAATTGGTCCGGTGTAAGACTAGGGGGAGGCCCATCACCCGGGCCAATTCCGGATAGGTCGCGCACTATACGGAATAATTCCGCCTGCTGGTTGGACGCTTCGCTTATCCGGTTAGCGAAGTATGCTCGACTGGCAGCCTTTACCTTAGCCAGGTAAAGGTTAGTGGCGACCTTAACAGCTATCCAATTATAATCCGTCGGGTCCTTTCTCCATTTGCGCTCTAGCCGTCTCCTGACCCGCTTCAGCGCCCGGAGGTCCTGGTTAAACCAGGGTGCCGGGCGGGCTCTGCGTCGGAGAGGGCGTTTAGGTGCGATCATGTCTACAGCCCTGACCGCAGCGGCGAACCAGCTGTCAGCCAGAACCTCGACAGGAGCGCCCGCCAGGTCAGCCATAGCACCTCTCATGGCATCCTGGAATCCAATCGGATCCAGTAGCCTTCGAGGGCGGACCATAACAATAGGTCCCTGCTCCCTGCGAGGGGGGAGGGCCATGTTGAGGTTACATTTTATTAGGTGATGATCCGACCATGGCAGAGGGACCGACTCAAGGTCAGTCACCATCGGACCACTCTCGCTCCAACTGGAGGAAAAAACCAGGTCAAGTGTGTGGCCGCCCACGTGGGTGGGGCCGATGACATGTTGGGACATGTTCAAGAAGGCCATGGTCTCCAAGAACTCAAGAGCTGGTCCGGAAGTCTCTGCCTCCGCATGCACATTGAAGTCCCCCAAAACCAACAGCTTCGGGGAGACCAGTAGTGCCGCAGAGACAAAGTCCACCAGCTCCGGTAGGGAAGTGGCTGGGTCGCGGGGAGCACGGTAGCCCAGCAAGATCCCAATACCGTCCCTAGCCCCAATCGACACGTGGAGGGCCTCCAGACCTGGTTTTACCACCGAGGAGCGCCTAGTAACCTCCAAGATGGATTTGTAAACAATGGCGACTCCCCCCCCCCCCGTCCTTCCAGTCTACCCTGGTGTTGGACAGCATAACCGGGCGGACAGATGAGTGCTAAGGGGGGACCCCCCTCTCCGCCGATCCATGTTTCGGTTATGCATGCCAGGTCTGCATCCTCCTCCAGGATAAGATCGTAAATCACCTGGGCCTTATTGGATACAGACCTGGCATTCAACAACACCAGGCGAAGAGTAGAAGGATGACTGAACTGGCTGCTTCGATACTGAGGGTTGGTCCCAGTCTCAGAACAACGGACAGCCTTCAGACATCTGTCCGTCGTTCTTCTTACACGAGTAGGGACCGGGCCAAAGCCATATCTACCTCTACCCGTGACCACAGAAATATTTTGGGGCCCCTCGCTGGGAGGGCAGGCCTTCCATTCCATCGAAGGGAGGAGGGAGGGAAGGAGGAAAAGGGGAGGGAAAAAGGGCAGGGAATAGAAAGAGACAAGAGAAAATAATAAGCAAAATTAACTTAATATAAGTGAATCAATTAAACAAAAAGGGAAAAAATAATAATAAACACATAAATATTAACCATATACAATAAGCTAATGCATATAAATAATAAACATAAAATAAACAACGTAAATTAAATACAATTGATCAGAATATTGAAGTAAAAAAGAAAAGTAAATAAATAAGTAAAAATAAGAGAGCCAGACTAATTACCCCCCACCCGGCGCCCAGAGCAAACCTTCCCCCCCCACGTGGCCTTGTTCTTTCTAGTATAGCTGGCCTGGATGTTAGTAGCGGCGCTGGTGTGCAGTGTTCTTTAAGGAGCCAGTAGACACAGTTTTTACAGTTTTTAGCAAAGGACCCCAGGTCCACGATGTTATAAGTCAACAGGATCCAAAGCACCAGGAACCGTGCTAAGAGGGACTCAAACCCAGCCATTTCCCTCCCTAGAATTAGAGAGGAGACATCCTTCGCAGATGGAGAGAAGCGAGCAGGGAGAGGGGGGCCTGGGGGAAGTTCTTCCAACATGGCGACTGGCGTGCAAACGCTCCGTCGCTCCAGTAACCCCACAGGCTCCCTCCGGGTCCGACGATGACCTTGTGGCTGCCTCTGGACTCGGCGCTCCAACTCGGATCACCCCTCGACCAGGATCTAATCACTGTCCGGGTGCTCGCCGGTCGAAACTCTCCGTCGCCAGGCCTCGCCGCCAGGGCCTCCGCTGGGATGCCTCCCAAGATCAGGCAAGGCGCAGGCAGGGGTCCGCTGGGCGATGTTCCCGCGACCCACACGTCCGGAGCTCCGATCCAGCCTCCTCCGGTGGTCAAAAAGAGCTGCCGGGCCTCCGAGCCCAGCCAGCAGCCGGAGGAGCACCCTCTCTATCTCCTGCTCCCACTCCGGCCCCGGCTTGTGAGCTCCAGCTCCGGCTATGCTGCCCTCCGAGCCTCCGAATTCCGCTGTTTACAGGCAGCCCCTCAGTCCCGAGCACAGGCTCCGCTCCGGCTTGACTTGTCTCTGGCCAAGCACACCCCAGCCGGCCTCCCCCGAGCAGCAACAGGGCTTCCAGCTCCCGAACCCCAGCGACCGACCAGCTGCAACGACCGTGTCTGGAATATCCCTAGAGATGAGCAATTAAGATGAGAAATCCTGCCCCACCGCCCTACTGCACATGACCTCAGCTTGAGCCTCTCAGTTCCTTTTCATTTGCTCCCAGGCCAACATTGTTAGGGACATTCCGAGCACTATGTTCAACTATTTATTCTCACTTTTATTTTCACAGTTTTCCCATTATTTCCATGAGCATTGCCCATGCTGATGGCCTCAGTAATCTTCTTTTAAAAGTGCACTGACTGCAGCAGGAGGATCACCTCCACAGACACCTATTTGTGGTGTCTTTTCTGCCTTATCAAGGGCCACCTTTCTCAGGTCTGATCCATCTACCAGGGATTCACCAAGCATGGCCTAAAGTTCAATCAGTCAAATCTGAGGTTTCATCTGTGGGAGAAGTCCCTCAAGATGGCTAATCAGGTAGCTCATAACCATGCTCTGCATACAGCTTCCACAAATATTTGTCAGAGGCCCCTCTAAAGCACAGATCCTACCAGCAATCTTAACTCAGTCCCCTGCCCATCTGCACAAGTCTGTACTGATGACCTGCTCAATGCAACTTTTCATATTTTCTAAGGCCCTTAGCTTTCTGCATTCAGTCTCATCTGTATCTATGCTGATCTCAAGACTGAGTACTCTCATCCTTATTCTGATTGACATTTCTGTTGTGGAGGATGTTCTGTGCTGGCACTTTTTCTGATGGGGAAATACTTGAACAAACACCATCCCACACGCCTGTTCAGGGACATAATATTGCTTGCTGGGACTGTGATATCTTTGGAACCAAAAAGAGCAATGAGACTAAGGGAATGGTGACTATTACAGAGTTAAGAGTGGGATACCTCCCCTGGGTCTCACTGGTCTCAGTGTCAAATGACTAGTCATTCCATCTTGGACTTTCATGAGGTCAGTCACTGTCATGCACTCATTCCCCTGTTTGTTTCTCCACACAACCCAGGTTCACTTTCGAGTGTGACTTTTTTTTTCTTTTCCGCTGCCACCAGAGGAGATCTTCCTCACTATATCAAATAGAACTCTTCAATCAGTGTTATTCAATTAAACAATGTTTATTAACGTGTTCACAAGTAAATCATGGATGGTCTTATTTTATTCATGCAATCAACTGTGCTTTTATAACATTTATATTTGCTTAGATAGAATCATGGTACTTCAAGTATTTATTCGTTTCTTTTCTTATTCCCTATTTCTCTATTACTTTTCTCTAACACAAGACTGGTCCTAACTGCCTAAACTGCTTCTTTCTAACTGAAGTCCTTAACTCTAACTCTCATCGCTAACTCATCCCTAACTGCTATCCAACTGAAATCCTCTCTAACTCCGAACTGCTCTTTAACTGTTATCCATTCCTAGTCCCGCCTTTTCTGTACAGCCATTGGCTCCTGAATCAGAGTTCCATTGTGATGGACAGGAGTGGTTCCTGACCTGTCCGTCACAATCACTTCATTCAGTTGTAAAGGTTTCATATGGTCACCTCGGCTTCTCTTCTGCTCCTTCTTTGGCAGGATGCCTGGTTTATACCCATAGATCTAAAGGAAGCTTATTTTCACATCACTACACTTTCAGCATCATACAGATGCTACTTTTGCTTTGTCTTGGAAAATAGTCTCTCCCAATTTAAAGTACTCTCCTTTGGTATTTCCACCATGCCTCAGGTCTTCTCAAAGTGCATGGCCCTAGGAGTTACCCATCTCAGAACCAAAGAGGTAACAGTCTTCCCTTACATTGACAACTGGCTCTTGGGTCCAGCATCCATAGGGCTGTATGGTCCACTCATTGTTCCACCACTGCTGTGACCTCTGCGGAGCCTTTCAATGGCTCCAGAGATTGTGATCAGCTTCACACTCCTGGCAGGAGGTGGGACAACAAGCCTCTCTGCTAGGTCAAAGAGTGGCTTACTGAACTTGATCTCTGGAGCCACTGGAAGGCTCTGCGGAGGTTGCAGCAGCAGCGGAATACTGAGTGGACCATCCAGCCCCATGGGGCTGGACCCTCATTATGCCCACCTGTGTGGGAGTATTCATATACGAATACAAATACCCCCATCTCCGCTTACCATAGATGATTCCACAACAGAATGGGGAGCACATTGCTGCGATCTATATATAAGCCAATGTGCAATTGTCTTTTTAAGAAAGAAGACTCCACATAAATGTGCTCAAGCTCTTGGCTGTCTTCAAGGATTTCCCATCATTTGAGATCCTGGTTTGAAGCAAGATAATCCAAGTTTACAGACAACATGACTGTCATGTGAGTGAGTGATGGCATCCTTCAGTCTCGAAAGACTATGGTATCGTGCTCTGTATTGAGGACTTGGAACAGCATCTAGTGTGGCTGAGAAGGCCAATTCGAGAGTGACCATCCCTTCCACACTGAAGACAAATCCAGTCTGTCCCCTGTCCAGCTCCCTGATTTTGCTGCTTTTGTAACTGCCTCTTTTCCTCGGCCTGCTGGACAAGTGTCTCTCTAAATTGGGAGAGGCCATGATGTACCGCCTGCCTCCAGGCTGCTCAGATGTCAGGATTTCCCATCTGTTGAGATCCATTCCTAAGGCCTTCATATCCCGCTTGCAGATGTCCTTGTATCGAAGCTGTGGTCTCCCTCTGGGGCGATTTCCCTACACTAATTCTCCATACAGGAGATCTTTTGGAATCTGACCATCAACCATTCTCACGACATGCCTAAGCCAACGTAGATGTCGCTGTTTCAGTAATGTATATATGCTAAAAATTTCAGCTCGTTCTAGGACTACTCTATTTGGAACTTTGTCCTGCCAAGTGATACCAAAAATGCATCGGAGGCAACGCATATGGAACGTGTTCAGCTTCCTCTCATGCCGTGCACAAAGGGTGCAGGACTCACTGCAGTACAGGAGTGTACTCAGGAAACAGGCTCTATAGACCTGGATCTTGGTTTATGTTGTCAGCTTCTTATTGAGCCATACTCTCTTTGTGAGTCTTGAGAACATGGTAGCTGCTTTCCCGATGCGTTTATCCAGCTCGACATCTAGAGAGAGGGTGTCAGAGATTGTTGAGCCAAGGTACACAAAGTCATGAACAACCTCCAATTCTTGTGTGGAGATGGTAATAGGGGGAGGTGAGTCCATGCCCTGGCCCATGACTTGTGTTTTCTTCAGGCTGATTGTTAGTCCAAAGTCTTAACAGGCCTTGCTAAAACGATTCATGAGTTGTTGGAGGTCTTCAGCAGAATGGGCAACAAGATGGCTGCATCATCTGCGAAGAGGAAGTCCCGTATGCATTTCAGTTGGACTTTGGTCCTCGCTCTCAATCTAGAGAGATTAAAGAGCTTTCTGTCTGATCTAGTCCAGAGATAGACACCTTCTGTTGCAGTTCCAAAGGCATGCTTCAGCATGACAGCAAAAAAGATCCCAAAAAGGATTGGTGCGAGGACACAGCCCTGTTTCACTCAGCTTCAGATGTCAAAAGTATCTGATGTTGAGCCATCAAAAGCTACAGTGCCTTTCATTCCCTCATGGAAGGACCTGATGATGTTAAGGAGTTGAGGTGGACATCCAATCTTGGAAAGTATTTTAAAAAGGCCATCCCTGCTAACCAAATCAGAGGCCTTTGTGAGATCTACAAAGGCCACAAAGAGTGGCTGTTGTTCTCTACATTTCTCTTGCAACTGTCTGAGGGAGAATACCATGTCAGTGGTGGATCTATTAGCTCGAAATCCACACTGTGATTCTGGATAGACTCTGTCTGCAAGCACCTGGAACCTCTTCAGCACAACACGGGCAAGCAGTTTCCCTACAACGCTAAGAAGAGAGATGCCACAGTAGTTATTGCAGTCACCCCTGTCTCCTTTGTTCTTGTACAATGTGACGATATTTGCATCCTTCATGTCCTGTGGTACTCCACCTTCCCTCCAGCAAAGATGAAAGACTTTATACAGTTCGGTGGTGATGATCTCTTTACAGCACTTCAGCACTTCAGGGATGTTATCCTTTCCAGGAGCCTTGCCGGAGGCAAGGGAATCCAAGGCTGCTTTTATTTCTGCAAAGGTTGGTTCACTTTCCAACTCTTCCAAGACAGGCCAGCACTCAAGGTTGTTTAATGTTTCTTCAGTTACGACATTCTCTCTGGAATATAACTCAGAGTAGTGCTGCACCCAGCAGTCCATCTGCTGTGCTCGGTCCTGGATGATCATGCCTGTAGCAGACTTCAAGGGAGCAGATTTCTTCTGTATTGGACCGAAAGCCTGCTTGATACCATCATACATTCCTTTGATTTTATCTGTGTCCACTGCTATCTGTATCTGAGAGCAGAGGTGAAGCCAATAATCGTTGGAACATCTCCTGACAGCCTGTTGGACTTGGCTACGAGCAGCTCGAAGAGCTTGCAAGTTGTACTCACTAGGACAGGCTTTGTATGATGCTAGAGCTCTCCTCTTATCCTCGATGGCTGGCATCAACTCCTCCAAATGGGCTTCAAACCAGTCGGCCGTCTTTTTGGTCTTCTTGCCAAAGGTGGACAAGGCGGTGTTATAAACAGTGTTCTTGAAATGTTCCCAACGTTCAGGTGCATTTGCATCAGCCAGACCTGGAAGGGTTTCCTGAAACGCTTGGGCAAATTCCTCCACTTTTCTTTGATTGCGAGTCTTGCTGATGTCAATACGTGGTCTTCCTTCCTTTCTCGTGTGATAGAATCTCTTTGTTCACAGTTTTACTCTACTACACACCAGGGAGTGATCAGTATCGCTATCAGCACTCTGGTAGCTGTGTGTCATCTTAATACTAGGAAGGCTCGAATGTCTGGCGAGGATGAAATCGAGCTGATGCCAATGCTTGGATCTTGGATGTGTCCAAGAAACTCTGTGTTGAAGCTTCGTAGTAAAGAATGTGTTGCTGACACAAAGACCATAATAGCTGCACAACTCCAGCAAGCGTTGGCCATTTTCGTTCATCTTTCCAATGCCAAAACAGCCTAGACAAGTGGGCCAAGAGTTGTGATCAGCACCAACTCTAGCGTTAAAGTCTCCGAGAATGAACAGTGCCTCTCTTTCAGGGACTTTTTTTATAGTAGCTGCCAGATCATCATAGAATGTGTCTTTCACTTCTGTAGTGGATGACAGTGTCGGTGCATATGCACTAATGAGGGTGACTGGTCCTGCTGATGAGTGGAGCTGCAGGGACAGGATTCTTTCGCTCCCAACAGTAGGTGGAACAATGGATCTCAGAAGAATATTTCTGGCTACAAAGCCCACACCATATTCCCTGGTCTCATTTGATGGTTTTCCCTGCCAGAAGAATGAGAAGTTCTTTTCTTTGACAGATCCCAAGTCTGGTAATCTCGTCTCTTGCAGGGCAACAATGTCCATCTGCAGTCTACTCAGTTCCATGTCAATGACAGCTGTCTTGCGTACATCGTCTATTTCCTGCAGGTCATCATGAAAGCCGTAGTCAGAAAAACCAGGGGTCATTGTCCATACATTCCAGGTTCCCAGCTTTAGGACAGACGTTTTCTTACGATTGTTGCATGGTGCATGGTTATCGATCTGTTTGCCGGGTTTCACCCTAAACCCCACGCACCCCATGAAGTTAACAGACTGTGGCGAGGTAGCACCTTACTGGCTGGGGGCTGCCCAGCTTAAGGCGGGTGGTATCTACCTAGTGAGGTGCAATGACCTCTCCAATCATCAGAAGTAGCCCCTGGCGTCATGCTCTACGCCAATTGAGCAAAGACTTATAACCGGTAATTGCTACTTCCCGTGTTGTTTCGACGCTGTATGCGAAGCTGGAGTGTCCTCTCCAAAGCACGAAGCCTGGGTAAAATAATATGGAGGATAGGCTGTTACCCAGGCAGCAAATCCCCTCTCTTCACATCACTGAAATAGTCCAGTGGAAAGGCGAGAGCCAATACAACTGGTTCCAGCGATGTTGCAGGAGTTGCCAGAACAACACGAAGTGCCTCCAGGACTCCGGCTCCGGATTTTTCCTCGAGGTTAACTCCTGAAGCCTTTTCCATCAGTGGATATAGCCACAAGGCAGTGGAGGTTTGAGATCGGAGTTTTCCTTCTCCTAGATGGGCTGCCTTCCAGGGCTGACAAGCCCCACCTACCCGGCCTGCTCTCTAATAGTGCAGAAGTATGATCTGACCCTTTCAAAGTTTCCTACCCCCAGGTGTATGCAATGCTAATTGGCTTTCCTGTTTTCCAAATTAGGGTCCAAAATAGAATTAGGGAATTTCGCGCGCCGTTAGGTGCGCGCTCCTGCTCCTGCTGCTTTAAAGCTGAAACAATGCCCTCCATCAGACCATGTGGTCAGGAAAAATAAAGGTCCGCCTAGAAAAAATATCCCACCAAAACATCTGCCCAGACATACCTGCCCTAGCTTCTTCAAGGAGGGGCCTTTGAGCTCCTGCTCCTGCTGCTTTAAAGCTGAAACAATGCCCTCCATCCTGACTGTCATGTATCATATAAACAAACACAGAGATATGCATTTGTTGTACTTCACCTCACGTTAATGCCTCTGTGATTGGGGCATCCAGCATTATAACACTAAATGGTGTTCATGTAGAGGTACACATAATGTTTTTGTCGATGTCCTCAACCACTCTTGTTTGTTGATACATGAGTGAGAGCCTCATTGGGACATTTTTCACTTTGTGAAAATTAGCAACTAGAGGGAACCAGAGAATATTTAGCTGTAATTTTTTGTCCTGTTGGTAATGGTAACACAACACTTTAATAATGAGCTATGCTACAAATTATCTTTGTGATTGGTTGTAGCAGTGGCACTAATAATGACAACCTGCCTGCTGAGAAGTAACGAGTGACAGAGCAAGTTTCTTTCAAAATGTAATTTCTGAGTGCTATGCTATCATGGGCAAAGCAACTAGACAAAAGCTTTATGGAGGAAGTGACTGTCAAGGAAAGGGTTACATCTTCTTTTCTTTTTGTGTCTTCTCTGATGCAGCCCACTTTTCTTCAAGGATACTTTCTGAGGGGAAAGACCCTAGAAATACCAGGCGTGTAGCATGTTGTTTGTCATCATGTACATAATTAGGTCTGAAGTATCAGCCTCTTTTTGAGAACTATTTATATATGATGAACATTTCTATGTTCTTTTTTCGCATGCCACGGTTCTTACTTATATGACGAGAAGTTATAACATAGTGTTCCAGTGTTTCAGGCCCCAGGGATTTGCAGATCTATATGTGAACGAAAAAGGGTTTGCAGATTTGTCCAGACTACAAAGGTGAATTCACAACCCAGCATAGAAAGATCTGTTTAACCAGCTGTCACAACTTTTCTAAGCATGTATCTTTGAGTGCAAATTTGAACCTTCAACATTGAGTACCTTATAATTTTGCTAGTCTGTTCCTTTTTAATATGCATGTGTGAGCATATGAAGATGACTAAATTACCCGTGTACCTAATCAAATGCTTTCCAGCAATTCCAATTAAACCACTAATTTATGATATCCTAATGCAAGCAAACCACATGGAGAGAACTAAATAGCAAATGTTACTGACATAATATTGCAGTAGTGGATTTTTATTATTATGTGCACACATCTCTTGGGGCTGATATAAATTAATATAGACAGTGATTGACAAACTTACTGGTCTAGAGTTTGCCAACTGAAGTCTAGTTCAGATTTGGACTCATTAGAGATAATCTATTGACACTCTCTGTCATAACCTCCTATTGAATAACTTGAAGGAACCATTACTTCTTATTAGATCTGAACTATTTGAAATAGTTTCCAGGACTGAATAGCATGTGGCTTTCAATTAACTGGGATTGATGGCAGGCACATGCATAAATCCTTAGTGGAAAGGCTGTAAATGCATAACAAGATGGTTTCTTCCAGATTGCTGTGTCTACTTTTGCCTAAATTTGATTTTTAAAAAGAAAAAAAGCAGCTCACTTTAAAAAAATGGAAGTGAAGCAGGAGGGGATCTTCCAATGAAAGAGAGCTAAGGCAGGTTAAGGCAGGAGAATGATGCACTTTATCCTACACAATATATTAATGGGTTCAAAAGCCATCTCTTTATTAGGCTAGTTGTATCTTATTATTCTGAGACTTGTATGCAGACAGTGATGAGCTAGAACAACAAAGATTCTTGTAATATCTTAAAGACTAACACATTTATTATGGCATAAGCTTTCTTTGGTCACTCTCCACAATCCACAAAAGCTTATGTAAGTATAATTGTGTTGATTTGTAATGTACCACATAACCTTTTGTTCGTTTTACTGTAACAAAATTTCTTGCAAGTATTCTACAGTATATCTTTGTTTTATTTCCATGCATGCTTGCTCAACTTTAAACTTCAATTATTTAATTAATTTATTAATTTATAACTTACATTTCCACCAAAAAGGTGTTCAAGATATTTTGCTGTATCCATATGTAGATGTGTTTATGCAGTAAAGAACCATATAGGGCTGTGCACTTTCTTCCTCTGCATGCTAAATTTCAGGTCTGTAGGGGCTGTTTGTTGGCCTAGGTGCACCCAAAAGCAAAGCAAACATCCCTGTTACATACAGCACTGATGTTACCTGTCTGTCATGGGTTTGGAGGGAAAGTTCCATCCTATGGGGAGTGGAAGGCGGGACATCAGGAGGAGGGGCTGTACTGTATATATATGTGAAGCCTGTGTGGTGAAGTTTAGCAGACGCTGGGATGTGACGAAGCAGCAGCTGGGAAGAAGAAGCTGGTGTGGGAGTCTGTGTGTCAGACAGGGTACTTCTGTGTGTCAGAGTACCAACCTGATAGGTTCAGGTGTCTGTTGGTTAGCCAGAACTGATAGGTTCAGGGTCTGTGCTTCAAGTTAAGGGTTCTGTGTGAACCAAACTGTATGCATGTATGAATGAGAATAAGCCACGTTACTTTATCTTATTCACCTGATCATTTTATTTTCCCTGTGTGTTGTATTTAAATAAACCTTATTCCTTTTATTTGTTAAAAATCCATCCCTGGTCTGTGTGACTTCTTATAGGGAATGGTTGGTGGCAGCTTAGTTAACGTGTGGCAGATCCCAGTAGGTCTGGGTTTGTCACATTGATTGGTGTCCAGCGTGTGGGATACGACTGGTCCAGTTGTCCAGTGGTCCAGCAAAGCCTTGGCAAGTGTGCCCAGAGCAAGGGGGGTCTAGTCAGGGACAATCTGAGGTGCGTAGGTAATCTTCTAGGTGTACCTCACGGGGAGGTGCGCTAGTGGAAGAACGTGCCAACTGGGGAGACTAGATTAGGGTGCTCTGAGGCAGCCTGTTTTTGGCGGGAAAAAAGCTGAGGCAAAACTGTGAAATAGCAGTGAGCTAGCTTGTCTGCTGAGAGGCCCAGCAGAGGGGGGTAGACTCTAGCTCGCAACTGTTGCAAGTTAGTGCTGAAAGGACAGCAGCAAACTATAGGGAAAGCTGGTTCTGAGGCAAAAGAAAAAAAAAGTGGTCGTTTTATTTTGAGGCTTGACTTTTTGAAGCAGCCTGTTCTGGGGGGGGGATTATGCCCTTGACTCGAAGCCAAATGGCAGAAATGGGTGAAGTGAAAGACCCCCAGGTTGACCAAGGTTCTGAGGATGAATTTGGCTCAGTGCAGGGTGACAGCACAGGAGAGCAGAACTCAGAACTCAGAAAAATGCTCCTAGCCCAACAGCATGAACTGAGGATGAGGGAATTAGACTTAAGAGAAAGATCTGAAATCAGTCAGACAGAGGCAGATGCCAAGAAAAGGGGAATGGCCATGAGGATGAAAGAGATGGAACTGGAACACAGAATGAGAATGGCACAATTAAAATTAACATTCCTAAATAAGAAAAATAACAATTTATCAGTTGAAGAAATTTCGGAAAGAGAAAAGTATGAGGCTCAGGTCAGACAAAGTGAGCAAGATTTTGAAAAATATAATCAGCAAAAAGACATTAAGTTAAAAGAAATCAGAGATAAGACTGAAGAAAAAGTAAAAGAGATAAAAGCTAGGGCTGAGGAAGAAAGTTTACAGATCAGGGCTGAGTTTGAGGCTAAGCAAAAGGAGCTAGAAAGGAAACCTAGATCTGTGGCCGAAGCAGCAGAGATTGCAGATTTTATTTATCAAATAAGAAAACCCTTAGGTGCTGAGTGGAAATCTGTAGATAAACCCAAAGAAACCTACAGCAAGTACTCTCAGGGACCAGGGAAAAGCCAGCAAGGGGGAGGGGCCCATGGTGAAGGGAAGCCCTCAGACATGAAACCAAGACCTCAGATTTTGGAGGGAAAACCAAAACAAGATGAGAGAGACTCAAAATACACCAGAAAATGCTATTTCTGTCAGGGAAAGGGCCATCTAATCTCAGAGTGTGAGAAATTAAAGCAGCTAAAAGGAATTGTGCCTCAGGATTCGAGTGGAACCAAGCCAAAAGCTGTGTTCTGTGTCCAGAAAGAGCAAGGCTCATTGTCACTGAGGGAGCCTGTTGCCATGGCTACTCAATCTGGAACAGCTACATCTGCTGATCAGGCTGAGGAAAATGGTCCTCTTCTAGATGTCAGGCGCTGCCTGCTGGTGAGAACAGATTCTCAGTTGTTTGAGACAGCAGGGGTGGACGTAGGAATACTTGGCCATCAGTATCGGGGGCTGCGGGACACTTGTTCTCAGGTGACCCTGTGCCATCCAGATATCATTCCTAGGGAATATGTAATCCCAAATGAGAGCATGAAGGTGGCAGGGATTGAGGGGCAGGTGATCTCACTGCCAGTAGCGGAGGTCCCTGTGAACTTTCAAGGCTGGAGGGGAGTTTGGCGGCTAGCGATTTCATCGACTCTGCCAGCAGCCGTGCTCGTGGGAAATGACCTGGCTGAACATGTGAAACGGGTGCTAGTGATTACACGCTCACAAGCCACCACGGGGACAGTTCAGGGGGGTAATGAAGAGCCAGAGACGGAAGCAGAGGGGAGTTCAGAAGCTGTGGTGGAAACCTTAACCACAGACAGCCGATTTGGCCAAGAGCAAAAGGCAGACGCCACTCTCCAAAAATGTTTTGAACAGGTGACAGACGCCCAGCTAGCACCTGAAACCCCAGTGAGATTTCTAGAGAAAAAGGGGATTTTATATAGAGAGACCCTGAGGAATATCTCAAAAGGGGGAGATGGGATCAGAAGTCAGCTAGTGGTGCCTGAAAAGTATCGCCCAATGATCTTACAAAGGGGGCACTCTGACATGTTTGCTGCACACTTAGGGGTGAACAAAACACAGCAGAGAATCACACAGAATTTTTACTGGCCTGACATAGGGAAGCAGATCAGGGAGTTCTGTAAACAATGTGATGTGTGTCAAAGGCAGGGGAATAGCCGCGACAGGACCAAAGCAAAGTTGTGCCCTTTGCCTGTGATTGACACTCCGTTCAAATGCATAGGGGTGGATATTGTGGGACCTTTGCCCAAGGCCACAAAGAGGGGGAACAGGTTCATTCTCACCATCGTGGACCATGCCACGAGGTACCCTGAAGCCATTTCCTTGACTAACATTGAAACGAACACAGTGGCAGATGCCTTGGTGGGGTATATGTCCAGGATGGGATTTGCCTCAGAAATAATCACAGATTTGGGCGCATCGTTCACATCAAAGCTCATGAAACGCTTATGGCAAATCTGTGGAATTAAGCACAAGGAAACCACTGCCTATCATCCTGAAAGTAATGGGTTAACTGAGAAATTCAATGGGACTCTAATGCGCATGATTAGGGCTTACTTGGCAGAGAATCCAAACATTGGGACCAGAAGCTGCAATCCCTTTTGTTTGCTTATCGATCAGTGCCACAAGCCAGTACCGGGTTCAGTCCATTTGAACTTTTATTTGGGAGAAGGGTGAAAGGGCCCCTTGATCTGATCAAACAAAATTGGGAGCAGATCACCCAGGATGACCCACAAGACGTTGTGACATATATAGACTCTTTAAGGAAGGACCTAAAGAGAAACCTAGAGCTAGCAGCAGAGATCCTGCAAGCTCAAAAGGTCAGAAAGAAAGCTTGGGATGACCAGAAAGGCAGGGAGAGGCACTTTGACCCAGGGGAGGGAGTGCTCTGGCCTGGGCCCTGCAGAGAGAACAGACTGCAGCTGGGTATCCCAGAAACAAAATATTTGGGTCACGTGGTAGGGGGAGGAGTGATCAAACCCCTAGAGACCAAAATAGAAGCTGTTCGTGATTGGCCTAGACCCAACACCAAGAAAAAAGTCAAATCATTTCTTGGGTTGGTGGGCTACTACAGAAAGTTCATCCCGAGGTTTAGCGAGATTGCGGCTCCGCTGACCGATCTGACGAGGAAAAAGACTGATGACCGCATCCCGTGGACCAGCGACTGTGAGGCGGCGTTCCAGAGGTTGAAGGAGGCGCTCGTCCAGTATCCAGTGCTGCGTGCTCCAGACTTCGGCCGGGAGTTCATCATCTACACCGATGCGTCTAACAGCGGGGTAGGAGCAGTTCTGTGCCAGGAGGATGAGAATGGTGACCAGCATCCAGTGTCCTACCTGAGTAGGAAACTTCAAAAAGGTGAGAGACATTTGGCAACCGTGGAGAAGGAGTGTTTGGCCATAGTCTACGCGATCCAGAAGGCCAAGCCTTACATCTGGGGAAGACATTTTGTTCTGTGCACTGACCATTCACCACTGCAATGGTTAAAGACAATGAAAACCCACAATAGCAAACTTATGAGGTGGGCTTTAAACTTGCAGGACTATGACTTTGAAGTGAAGGTGGTCAGAGGGTCAGTGAACTGTGTTGCTGACGCCTTGTCAAGAAGACCTGAAGAATGAAGACGGCGAAAGAAACATGGACTATATATATATATTGATGACAAAAAGTTAAATGTACCTGTTTTTTGAACTTGGTTTGTATGAATAAAGGTAAATTGATGTAATGTATATGGTAAATGTTTAAATGCCTAATTGATATGGTTAACTTAGAATGTAAGTATAAGTAAGTATGATATGGTATGTATAACTGTTGTTGTGTGTTTTATCCAGGTTGTTTTTTTGGGAAAAAGCACTTTAGCTTTCCCCCTACAAAACAACTTATAAAGAGGGGAGGTGTTACATACAGCACTGATGTTACCTGTCTGTCATGGGTTTGGAGGGAAAGTTCCATCCTATGGGGAGTGGAAGGCGGGACATCAGGAGGAGGGGCTGTACTGTATATATATGTGAAGCCTGTGTGGTGAAGTTTAGCAGACGCTGGGATGTGACGAAGCAGCAGCTGGGAAGAAGAAGCTGGTGTGGGAGTCTGTGTGTCAGACAGGGTACTTCTGTGTGTCAGAGTACCAACCTGATAGGTTCAGGTGTCTGTTGGTTAGCCAGAACTGATAGGTTCAGGGTCTGTGCTTCAAGTTAAGGGTTCTGTGTGAACCAAACTGTATGCATGTATGAATGAGAATAAGCCACGTTACTTTATCTTATTCACCTGATCATTTTATTTTCCCTGTGTGTTGTATTTAAATAAACCTTATTCCTTTTATTTGTTAAAAATCCATCCCTGGTCTGTGTGACTTCTTATAGGGAATGGTTGGTGGCAGCTTAGTTAACGTGTGGCAGATCCCAGTAGGTCTGGGTTTGTCACAATCCCTGGCCCAATTCCAGTATAGATTGGGACCATTCTGGATAGTTCTGGGGAGAGGGGACATGCCATTCAAAAAATTAAGGTGGAATGAGATTATGAAAAGAAGGGAAGTAGACTTTACTAACTGACAGGTTCATCTGCTCATCACCATGAAGAAAAAGGACTCCTGCATTCTCCAGTCATTGTGACCATGGTTAAGTTCCCTGAGTGAGGTTATTTGTGCATTCATATTGTTGGCGTGGGGCCAAAACTCCAGAGGCTTAATGAGGCTCTGGCCTCAAGAAAACTGCTTAGAGTCCGGCTGAATGTGAAGCTTGGCAAGAGCACACTGTTTAAAAGACAAGCCTTGAAAACTAAGGACACAGTGGGATCTCGACTTACGAATGGTTCTACATATGAACTTTTCGACTTACGAACCCGCCCGATAGGAAATTACATACTCAACATACAAACTTCCCTCGAGTTACGAACAGGAAAAAAGTGCCCCCTCCCTCCCCTTAGAGGCTTCTGGAGGGAGGAAAAAGGTCAGAAACTTACAAATAAATAAAAGAAAGTCACTTACCAGGCCTTGGTAGCCCCCGAACTGCAGGAAAAAGAGCAGCAAACAGATAAAAGCCGACACCCAGAAGGGAGCCTGGCAGCCATTTTGTGCTTTTCTCGCTCCTGCCCCCTCCTCTCCCCGCCTAACAGCTGATTGTCTGGCTCTGAAGAGGCTTGGGGAGGCACCTAAAAAGCCTGGCTGTGTGTCTTTGTGCTGAAAAAATCAGCACAACATGTTTTAAAACATGCTTTAAAATTGTCTTTGTTGAAAAAAAAAGATTTCAAAAGTGCTATTAAAACTGTTCCCTGCCTCCCCCTCCTTTCCTGAACTTTTCTTGACCTAAGAAAAAAATAAAAAAATCCCCCTCTAGTGACAGAAGGCAGAATAACAGCTTCCTATTAGTTTCCCATTAGTTTATCTATCTATCTATCTATCTATCTATCTATCTATCTATCTATCTATCTATCTATCTATCTATCTATCTATCTATCTATCTATCTATCTATCTATCTATCTATCTATCTATCTATCTATCTATCTATCTATCTATCTAAGGGAACAAAAGGCAAAAGGGGAATGGGAGGAAAGGGAAGGGGTTTGGATTGGGGAGGATAGGAGAACACAACACATGCCATCATCCAATCAAATCATATTGCAGGGAAAAAACAGTTCTACTTTCAGCTTTTTTTGTAGCTCTTTTGCCCCCTTACTATCCACTTGCAACTTTATTTTAATTTATATCTATGTTATTCCAACACTGTCTGAGACCCATCTCCATTTATAAGGTAAATTCCATTCTTCAGTTTTCTTTTGGCTTAGACAACTATTAAACACATCTGAATCGCTATCTATTTCTATCTCATTCCGTACTTTCTCAATAGACTCTTCTTGTTGCAATGACTCTGCTTTCTTCCAATTTTTGGAAGAGGAAGATGAATCCAACACAACCATCAATTTTTCAATCTTGCATTTTCTGGCTGCAGTAATTGAATAAATCACTGGATAGTTCTTTAACCCATCTATATTGCTTGATACCTTACTCGATAGAGACTGTTCTGGAGTTGCTACATTTTACTTGGCTGTGATTCAGCATCTGATGATTTCTCTTTCATCAAATTTTCTATCTGATTAAAATGTTCGTTTATTTGCTGAAATCCTGATATTATTATTTTCTGTATGTTAGTCTGCCATTCCTTATCTATTTTTTGTGCCATCATTCCCACCCCTAATTTCTTCCTCTCAACCATAAACCAATGCTAAAGCTGTGCTCACGACCTGGGGTTCAAATCCCAGGTAGCCGGCTCAAGGTTGACTCAGCCTTCCATCCTTCCGAGGTCGGTAAAATGAGTACCCAGCTTGCTGGGGGGGCAATGTGTAGCCTGTATAATTAAAAATTGTAAACCGCCCGGAGAGTGCTTGTAGTGCTATGGGGCGGTATATAAGTCCAATAAATAAATAAATAAATAAATAAATAAATAAATAAATAAATAAATAAATAAATAAACAAACAAACAAACAAACAAACAAACAAACAAACAAACAAATAAATAAATAAATAAATAAATAATCATATATATATATAACATATATAAATCAGATATAAGTCCACTTTAAGTCCAAAAGCTTGGAATACAGCTGTGGCAAAATTAGCCTTCTTCCTGCAAGGAGTCAACAAAGTTCTATTATCAGGATCCCACGAAGTCCAGCCAGAGGCATCCAGATTTCAGCTCACCAGACTTTAGTCTCTCCAGCAGATCACCTTATAGTCCAACTGATCTTCTTTCCATTAGTCCATAGTCACATTTGAGCAAGCAATATAGTATTAGTAGGAAGTCCAAAGTCCCTAGAGTCTATTAGGTAAAACTCCAGTCCTTGTTTTCCAGCCTGTTCAGCCCAGCTAGCCAGTTGTCGCTGTTTCATTTCCTCCTCCCTCCGTTCTCATGTTCTAAAAATAGCAACTCATCCCGTCTTCTTCCAAAGACCACGTAAACGCCTATTTCGGGGTCCCACACAGACTAGTTCCTCCACATTAAGTCGCATAAGTTTCAGTCCCATAAATCGTATCCCTCGGTGTTTCCCTCGGGGATGTTTAAGAACAAACAAGTTTCTTTCACTGTCTCTCTTTTGGCCATGAGCCAGCCTGCAGCTTCCAAGACAGTTTGAAAGTTTGGGAGTCAGAGACAGACTGGTAATCAAACGTTCGCCGCTTCTTTTCTCCTTTTGCCAGATTCTTTTCACTCTACCCCCTTTTTTTCCAGCTTGAAAGCGCTGTTCATAGATCAAAAGCTTCAATTAGATTTCTCAGTTATAACGCATGTTCTCCTTTCCTCCTTTCTTTGGGTACTCACGGTTTGTGCCAAAAAAGATGGCTCCTGCGTCGATTCGTGATTGAGTGAATCTTACAGATGAAAGAGATACTGGGTCGCCACCCACTCTCTCCCCCTCCTGTCGTCACCAAATGCTTCAGAGAGATCTCTCCTGATCTCTCCTTCGTCCCCTTGTTTCTAGGGAGTTCCAAAATCAAGCAGTTCCAACATTTTCAGGGAGCTTTCTCCCTGTTGCTGTTGGCTTCGCCACGACAAGCCCCGCCTCAGTTTCCCATTCGTTTCTACGGACGGAAAAGAGCAGATACGGATTAAATGGTTTTCAATGCATTCCTATGGGAAATGCAGATTCGACATACAAACTTTTCGACCTACGAACCGCCTTCCAATACGGATTAAGTTCGTAAGTCGAGATCCCACTGTATACTGAGCCTCTTATCAGACTGGTTCCATTCCTCCCACTTAAATTTAGCAAAGCTAGAGACTTAACAGGTGGGGGGGGAAACAACATGAGAGAGTTCTTAGTGATTATAGTGTAGTATATTGGATAAGGCTACACATATATACAAGGCAATATACATTTGGCATAACAACATTCAGAGCAATCATAGCATAGAAGCAAATAACCACCAGACTTACTGCTGAGTGGCAAAGGCCTGTTCTGTCTCTGTTACATTTATACATTTATGTATTTTAATTGTATTTTAATCATTTTATTTTTATTGCATTGAATTTTAATTATTGTAAGCCGCCCAGAGACCTCTGGGTAGAGTGGGCGGCATATAAATAAATAAATAAATAAATAAATAAATAAATAAATACCCAGAACAACCAATCACATTTCATCATTTACAGCTGGTCTTGTTTAACAATCAAGCATTACATCAGCTTGTTGCACCTGTATACTGTTAGTCATTACATTGGCTTTTACTCTACATTTGTGACTCTGCACTTCATTACAGTATTAACATTTAACTCCCTGTTCACCAAAAGAACAAAATCCTGACACATATGTCCTTATACATACTGTGTTTCCCCAAAAATAAGACAGGGTCTTATATTAATTTTTGCTCCAAAAACCACATTAGGGCTTATTTTCAGGGGATGTTTTATTTTTTTCATGTACAACAATCTACATTTATTCAGATACAGTCATGTCATCTTCTTCTGGTTGCTGAACAATGGTGGAGGGTGAGGTTTCACTTAAATGGGGCATATTTTTGGGGTAGGGCTTATATTACGAGCATCCTGAAAATCAAACTAGGGCTTATTTTCAGGTTAGGTCATTCACTCCCCCGTCAATTGTCCGTCTAATAAGCCTATTCAAACCAGGGGGAAGTGAAACCAACAGTGGAGGATATATCAGGAGTCTCCAACCAACTCTCCTCAGACAGAAGAAGCTACTTGGATGAGTGAAACGTTTCAACCTAATAAGAAAGAAGTCCAGTTGCCATGATTCAACTTTCAGATAAACTCACCTGGATGACTGAGAATCTTCACAGATATCAAGGGACTTGTACACAACCCTAAAGCCTAAGAATGATGGGCATCAGAACCTACATTCACCTGACCAAAAAAACCCCATGATATGCATGTACAATGAACATTGTGTATCTATAAAGGCAGAAATATAGTTAAATTCATGTAATTGATACTATTCAAAACTGAAATGGGGTAATTAATGATATTATGAGTTGGGCTTCAAGCACTGCATTCTTAAGCACATGAAGTTGGACAGGACCAAGGAGTTGAGTGTAATCCCATCCTTATTTCCACATAATCTTGATGAGGCTGTACTACAGGATTCGTGTCTTCCCACTATATGCACATAAATTATAATTGATATATCATTGAACATTTTTAATGAATTTGATCAGGAACACAAAAAAACAGGTGTCAGTGTCTGGCAGTTGAAAAGTGTTATCATGAAAGTAATTTACAGTTTCTGTAAAGTACACTTAGTGCAGTAGCAGCAGAATGATTTAGAATTCCCCACACCTAGTTGTATTCTCTTTCTCATTTTCTGGTAAAGGAGTTCATTCTGGATTAGATCTAAGCCTAAACTTGATAAAGCTTTTCATCTTCTGAACAGACTATTTTAAAGAAGTTCCATCAGATTCAGTATAATTGTGTTAACTGGCATTTCCTTTGGTATCACTCATACCTTCTTCCTTTTGACATAAGTCTTCCACAACCTTGAAAACAGAAAGATTAGTTCTTATCACTTTGAAAATTAGAGGCAAATGCATTAAACTCTTTGACATGCTGCCTAAGTATTTGTATATAGTCACACTTTTGATGTAAGCTTCTCACCTGTCCTAGAAGGTAGAGAATGTTCCCAGATATTTCCTTGTCCTGCTAACTGATCACCTAGTGCTACTCAAGTTAAGATTTACAGTTGCTAACATTCCTAATGCATACTCTCAGACAGAACTTGGAGAATTTGGAGGAATATTTTGGGCCTAAGGTAAAAGACGGAATAGAACGTAATTGGCTGGAACAGGGAAGTACTAATAAATATTGGTGCTAAAACTAGCATGGTGTTATGAATACACATCAGAACAATGTTTTAGAAATTTAACCCACCAAAATTACTATTTCATTAATGCTTTAATGCCCCAGACTTTCAGGAATAGGAAAGAATGATCTGGAATGGCAATTCCAAGTAGGACAAACCAACCAAATTTATGACACGCATTACTAGATAAGGCTGAGACAGTAAGCTATGAAACATCCCTAGGAACAATATTTTAATTCCTGCTTTTTTAAAAAGCCATGTTATACCAAACAGCCTGGAACACCAGTGTTTCACTATAATAAGCTATCCAATTCAGGCAGAAAATCCATATTGTACAAAACAGTGCTCGCAGGCGGCAGAATGGACTCATGTGCATGCACGCTATGGTACTCATGGGGGGCACTCAAGGGGGTTAGGAGATCTGTGTCTGCAGTCCAGTCCTGGATAGGCTGCGGACCGCTGCTGGGTCGCGGACCTCTGCTATACAAGACAGATTTTAGGCCCAGAAAAAGAAGTAGAATGGGGCTCCTGTAAATGATTTGTGACTAGTTACATTCTATTTGAAAGGTTTATCCTATTCGGAAGTTGCCATTTGGGTTCTTTTCTGGAATATAGGACTTTGAACAAGAAAAGATACTGGAATGTTGCTATTTTCACTCTTGTTGCTTGTTGTATTACCCTTGTTGAGCATTGTATGAACAGTGAATGAGGCTGGCTTTTCATACAGAACAGAAGTTACTGTTTGAGGTTTTTTTCCCCCAGAAATATGGATTTCTGGACCAGAATGGGTACTGAAATTTGGTCCCTGGGGATATTTTTAGGCTTGCTGCATCAGTCCCCCTCTAGTCAAATATGTTGCAAATTTATTTCGTTTATCGCATTCAGAAGTTGCCATTCAATTTTCTCCCCAGAATGGGCACTGCAGTGTAATTCCTAGGGACATTTGCAGGTTTGTGGCATCAGCTCCTTCTAGTCTGATGAGACAGAAGTTTTCATTGAAGCTGCCTACTTAGAAGCTACCATTCTGGGCTATTCGCACAATATGGATTTTCTGCCCAGAACATGTAGCAGGATGTGATTCCTGGGGATGTTCTGTGCTTTGATGCAATCAGTCTTATTTAGTCACATGTATCAATTTGATTACTTTATCCTACTAGGAAATTGTCGTTCAGAGCCATTCTGTTCTGTTCTGACTGGTTTTGGTACATTAAATAGTTGTTAAAAGAGTGGTGTTTGATGGGTTTGATTTCTAAAATATTGTACTGGTGTGTCCATCAAATCTCACTAGTTTTGGTATCATTTTTTATTAACACTTGCCTAGCTCCAATATTTTCTACATGCTGGGAAAGAGTTTGTTGAATGGCAGTTCCAACTCTTGGTTCAGAGAGAAAAATTCTTACATGAGGTCAACAGCAGAGTCCTGTGGCACCTTAAAGAGGAATAAAAATATTGACACAGGCTTTTGTGGACTGTGGGTTCCAGACACTGATGCCAAATAAGGATTGTTCATCTTTAAAGTGATGCAAGAATCTCTGTTGTTACAAGAGACTCAGTGTTTTATATGGAACAGAAGCTAAGGCTCAGAGAGGAGCACTTGTTTGTGACAAGGCTGGGGTTCAGAATACATACTTACAATTTATATACCCACATAGTTTATACTTTCTCCATGCATTTAATCATACACTCAAACCTAAATAAATGTTATAGAAATGTTACAAGATCCACCAAGTGTTTCTCAGAAAGGAAAGCATTTTTATGCATAGATAGTGTACATATATACTGAAGCTAACATTTCACATAAAAATTGGTAAATGGTTTAGAAAAAGTTACATGGTTTACTTCTTATTGGACTGTACGATGCATGTTAAGAAATAAATTCTTTTAAAATAAATATTCTTCAATTCCTTCCTCCATAAATATTTCCTTAAATCATTTTTAAAAGTACTGATTTTTAAAATGTGTTCCGTTGTTTCTTTTGCAAACTGTGGACAGGCGAAATATTTGGCCCCTTTTGCCATCTCATATGATAACAGAACCTGAAGTTATGCATATAATGATTATAATTTGATTTACTATTAGGTGGAATTTGAAGATGGTTCTCAGATAGCAACAAAAAGGGAAGAAATCTACACACTTGATGAAGAATTGCCCAAAAGAGTGAGAGCTCGGTTTGTAAGTATTTTCAAAGAAGAAATTTGTACTAGAAATTTGCACAAAATATCACCAAGTCAACCTTGGAATTCTTTGCAACATGAACCAATTTTCTAAACAAAAAACGGTGCCGATATGACTTCTCTGTGCATTATATGTGTCGATCTGTGCTTGTGTAGAGCCACAGTTTGGAATTTCTAGATCTGGACCTTTGATCTAGATCGGATTGTCCCATCTTCTGTTTACAGAGCAGATGTGAGCTCTCTGTTCCTCACTTTTTCATTTGTTGTAGGGATAGCAAGGGTTTTATTTTCTCAGCAAAAAATACTCTTCTTTTAATTCTCTCTTTCTATTGAATTAGTTTTTAAATATATTTGTTTTCTAACATTTCTTTCAGTTTTTTAATTTCTTTCCTAGGATCTGTACCCTTTGGGGTCTTGGGGGTCTTCTTTAAGCACTGCTCCAAATGTGGAAGGAAGATTACTTTCACAGACCCACAGAGTGCCTTTTTTTTTCTTCATGAGCAACCTAGTTTTGCAACTTGCAAAATTTTGTCAGGGTTTTATTCTCAGACAGATTTAACTGTAGCACCTTTTGAATAGCAGCAGTTTACATTACCTCCAATGGTACCATTAATTTGCAGATCACCTGGAGGTTTCAAAGTAAGGACTCTGGTGTCTCTATTAAAAAGGTAAAGGTAAAGGTTCCCCTTGATATTTTTAGTCCAGTTGTGTCCAACTCTAGGGGGCGGTGCTCATCCCGTTTTTCAAGCCGTAGAGCCAGCGCTTGTCCGAAGACAGTTTCTGTTGTCACGTGGCCAGCGTAACTAGGGAGCACTGTTTTACCTTCCCACCTATTTATCTACTCACATTTACATGCTTTCGAACTGCTAGGTTGGCGAGGAGCTGGGACAAAGCGGCGGGAGCTCACTCAGTCGCATGGATTCGATCTTACGACTGCTGGTCTTCTGACCCTGCAGCACAGGCTTCTGCAGTTTAGCCTAGAGCACCACCACGTCCCGTTCGGTGTCTCTATTACCACACTGACAATTCGTAGGTTTATCAGGTACCTCGACACTGATCTCAGTTTTGGACATAATTTCCATGATATGCCAGTAAAACTTGAAAAGAAAAGAGGCTGAATATAGCAAATGAGCTTAAACCCAAAAAGACTCATTACACATTTTTATTGCCTGAGGGTCCAATACTATCTCATATTCTGGAGATAGAAATTGCCTGTGATAATCTGGTATCAGAGATTTTTGGTTTGGAGTTCTGTCTTCTGACTCCAGCTCAGCTAGAGGTCTGCTTCTAAAACCCACAAGTTGGATTCATCTCGGAAAAAAAGATAGGGAAGATTCCACCCAGTCTGAGCTGCATGAACCTGTAGTACTAAATCAAGTTGAATGAACACTAGCAATATCTCTGCTGGGATATGCCAATCACTAACAGTCAGTCTGCTTCTCAAATTCAGATGTTTTCTTTCATCTTACTACTCTTCAAGGGCATCTGAAGACAGTGTCACAATCATTCCAAATTCTGTTATTGTGGCTGCCTCCTCAAGATAAGACTTTTCTTCACCTCCCTGCCTCCGTAGAGAAGCTCATCACCTGGATCTAATAGGAAGGAAGGCTTACTTCACGTGACATTTTTCTTGCTTTGCAAATTACAGAGCATATCTGTTCCTATGAGATAATAACCCCTTCATGGATTGCTGCCTTGTCGTGGCGAAGGGGCTTGAATAATTGATGCTTTTGATTTGTGGTGCTGGAGGAGACTCTTGAGAGTCCCCTGGACTGCAAAGAGAACAAACCTATCCATTCTGAAGGGAATCAACCCTGAATGCTCACTGGAAGGACAGATCCTGAAGCTGAGGCTCCAATACTTTGACCATCTCATAAAAAGACTCCCTGGAAAAGACCCTGATGTTGGGAAAGTGTGAAGGCAAGAGGAGAAGGGGACAACAGAGAACGAGATGGTTGGACAGTGTCACTGAAGCTACCAACATGAATTTGACCAATCTTCAGAAGGCAGTGGAAGACAGGAGGGCCTGGCGTGCTCTGGTCCATGGAGTCACGAAGAGTCAGACATGACTTAGCGACTAAAGAACAACAACAATGAGATAATAAGGATATACTCTTGATGAAGGACCACCATCCATAGAACAAAACAGGGATTATATGTTTCTTTTTGCTTGTAGTGTGTATTCTCTTAGACTAAAGGACACATCAATACTACTTAAGGTGCCTCTGACTCCATTTGGATGATCTCAGCTGAGCCAAAGAATGGGAAAAGCCCAGGGGCTGCACTCCTAAGAAGTGGGGTCAGAGGAGCTAATTTAGATATCTGATTTCTATTTTTACTTTTTTTAAAATGCAGTATTCATGTACTGTACAATTTTATTTGGTTGTTAATTGTAAAAAAAGGGGAACTGGGGGTGTCACCACTTTATGTCACACACACCCAGTTCCCCTGTTTGTTCTTCCACATGACCCAGGTTCACTTTCGGGTATGACATTTACTTTTCAACCCTTTCCACTGCCACCAGAGGAGTTATTCCTCAAATATGACTCTTAAATCAGTGTTATTTGATAAAACAATATTTATTTAAGTACTGTACTGTAAATCATATAAAGTGAATCATGGATGGTCTTATTTTATTCATTCAATTCATTGTGCTTTCATAACATTTATATTTGCTAATGAAGAATCATTTTCATCATTTATTCATTTTTTATCTTATTCCCTATCTCTCTGTTACTCTTCTCTAACATAAGGCCGGTCCGAACTGCCTAAACTGCTTCTCTCTAACTCAAGTCCCTAACTCTAACTCATATCCCTAACTCATCCCTAACTGATCTTTAACTGTCTTCCATTTCTCTTATATATCCTTAGTTCCGCCTCTTCTGTACAACCATTGGCTCTTGAATCAGGGTTCCATTGTGATGGACAGGAGTGGTTACAGTCCCCTAAATAGCACAAGGGAAATTTTGAAGAAAAAAATTATCTCAGGGGAAAAAAGTTGTGAGAAAAGATGGGATGGGTATCGCTGGGGTACTGTGACTCTTCCCAAAGGACCTTAAGGCTTGCATGAGGCTGAGAGGCTGCATTTTGCTCATGGAAGCCCACTCTAAGTCCTTGATTATTGTTCTTACTCAGTGCAGATACTCATGGCTTCCTTGTATGTCCCTGGTTTAGGATGCTTGAACCACAAGCAGTTTGAGAGTACTGGTAAATTTTAGAAAATACTGACTGAAAGCTAGACAGCAGCCATAAATTATCCAGTACTACTCTCCCACATCCTCACAGGGGCATTCCATCCTTGTTCCAGACCACATTCATACCATTGAAACATACTTTAAGATAGTGATTCATCCCATCAGCAATCCATTAGAAATACAGTGTCCTCCTCTTCTGTTTCTGAGTCTAAATTCTATTCTAGTTATCAATCCTCTGACTATAAACATTGTTTTTGACTTTCTGGAACTGTCCATCATTGACTTACCACATTATGCCCACTACCATCTGCTTGGTTCTTGTCTCATTGAACATCTATCTTCCTTCTGTATCAGCATTCTCCTACATCTACAACTTGCTTGTCACCGTACAGCTGGGAAACTACCTGGTTCTCAAATTCACACTGTCCTTTCCTTCCTTGGTGACTTTGGGGGCTCTATGAACATTGACTGATAAAGGTTAAAGCCTACATAGGACAGGATCAGTGCATTTTTCATCTGATTCATTTCTAATTTTTTCTGATGACATGACCTTCAGAATTTCAACAATGGTCTTTTTCCTCATCAACAAACCTTAAATTCCATCACTTTCCTTATGCCACCTTTTCTGTCTTATGAGTGTTATGGTTTGCCAGACTTCTTATGCTTTTCCTGTTACGTTTTGTTTCTTCAGCACTATTACTCTCTAATCAAGCTGAAGGGACTTCACTGTTTGATTCCCCCTTTTCCTTCTCAGCTTTTGGTGGCAGACTGCTATAGAACATCGATATTCCATTTACTTCCATGCTTCTTCACTACATGGTCATGATGGATGCTTTCAAATTTGTCTGGGAAGTTCATTTACTGGACAATCTTATACAGAGGCAGTGAACACCATCATCAGAAGCTCTCCACCACATCAATCTACTGAAGCTATTCAGAGTTGATTTTATAATGTTTTATTTATTTAAAATATTTTTGTCTGGCCTTTCTCCTTAAAAAGGACTCAAGGTGGCTTACATCCTTGAAAGACCATATTTAAACCTGAAAACAATGAGTATAAAGAGGCAGCTTTCATAATTAAAATATAATATTAAAACTAAAACAATAAGCATGCAAATACTAAAAAGGAGCAAACAAATAGCTACTCTGAGTGATGGTAAACACAAGTGGTACTAAAGATCCAGTCAGAGCAGTAATACATAACAATCCTTCTAAAAGTCACTCATGTAGCCAGCCATGTAGCCAGTTCCCAGCATAGGTAATCCACCAAGGCAACCAAAGCACTCTCTGTCCCATAACTAGCCCTGAAGCCAGATTGAAATGGGTCTTAAATAATTTGTCTCATTCAGGAACCTCTGGAGCTGAGAGATCACAACCTGCTCTAGCACCTTCCCCAAGAATGGAATATTAGATACTGTTTGGCAATTATTCAGTATTGTGGGATCCAAGGAGGGGTGTGTGTTTTTAAACAACAGTCTTACTATTGCCTCCTTTAAGCATGATGGGATCCTGTTGCAAGGAGGCATTCACCACTCCTACCCCCTGGGCTAGTCCCTTTCTTGCAGCTTTTATGAGCCAGGAAGGGCAAGGACCACATGGTAGCCCTCACTTCCCTAAGGATCCTGACCACATCATCAGGTTGCAGAAACTGAAACTCATATGTTAGCACACGGCAAGCATGGGCCATAGTTTCCTTCACAGGGCCTGAATCAACTACAGCATCCAAGTCAGAGTGGATCTCAACAATTTTGCCTGCAAAGTGCTGTGCAAATTTTTCACAGTGTGCTGCAGTATGGTCTGCATTATATTTCTGGGGGCCAGCATGTACTGTACCAGGCCCTTGATGATTAGAAAAAGTTCTAATGGGCAGATGCAATGGTGGCAGAGAATGACTTCTTTGCTGCTTCCATTGCCATGGAATAAGCCTTCCAGTGGGCCCTTGCTCCTGTTTGATCAGATTCATTCCAAGTTTTCCACCATCATCACTCAAATCTACACAACACTTGTTTCATCTCCACCAACTCCCCAGTAAATCAGGTGGACAGTTTGGCTCTACTTTGAGGGAGAAGATATTTAGGAGTAGATTGCCTTAGTTTGACCCACACCCCTGCAATGGCTTTGGGTTCCAGTGAGTCCAAATTGCACCAGGTAATGGTCTGCCCATGATGATGGAACTACAGAAAGTTCCTTCACACTCAGGTCACCAGAATGTACGCAAGGTCAGCAGAGCCTTTTTTTAGCATTCCTAGCAGGAAATGCATTTCAGATAACTAGAAGACAACTCAGCAGTTGTCTGGTACATAAAGAGGTGCCCACTCCAGAACATAACTAGATGCTATACTCTTTCTACTTCTTTTGTCCAGTGTCATCCCAGTGGTTTGTAAAATGGTTTGTTAGTACCGTTACTCTTTCTACCAGCACACTAGGGTAGCATTACAAGTATATGTAAAAGGCATTCTACTAGATCAGTAGCCACATTGGCTTCATTTCTGAGGGAGTTTTCTTTACTGGACCTGTGTTGGGTGTTTACTTGATTAGAGCCCATCTGCTTTCATCTGAAGCTATAATTTGGATGACAGATCTCAGGACTTTTCCTGTGGGACAGCAGTATTTTCTTCTGTTTTCTTGTAGGATGATGTCCATGCTTCCCTTCTTTCATACTGTTGCACTTTGAATAGCCATCTGAAGTATGGGCCAGCCATCACCTGGCCCATACTTCCCCCACATCTTTGGTACATGCCTGTCAAATATTTGTCATTCTTCTGTGGCATCAACTTTTTTTCAAAGTGAGAAACTGTGAGCTCATCCATGTGGTATAGATGGGCAGACAGGGCTATTGACAGGATGTAGAATATTATAAAATTTAGCTCTGTGCAGATGTAAATCTGAACATGTAAATGCACATATGATCAGTCAAAGGACAACCATTAAGGGTAAACAGCATGTTTTTTCTGGGAAACATAAAGGATTCCCCCTGCCTCAAAGACAGCCATAATGAACCCTATGTTGCTTTCTTCTTCTGCCACAATGTTACTATGTGTTCACCAGATCCCTGAGAAATTCCAAGGGTAGCTCTTTAAGTTCCAGTTTTCTTTTGATGCAAAAGCACAGTAAACTTACTGTGTCTTCCTAATATTTGCATTTTTCGTCGAACAGAAAAGCAGCACTTTAGGGAGCAAATGTGCTGATTCCCACACTGGTTTCACAAATAATAGCTGTTACAGTCCACCCTAAGGCAGCATACCAGTTTAGCTAATTACAGCTAAACCTCCAGCTCTTTCTAAATTTAAATTGCCAACTGCCTTAATTTCTCTCCTACACCTGCTGTACAGTCTCTACAGGTAAATTTCTCACTCAGGAAAAATAATCCACAGCTGTTAAAGAGCATAAGATTCATCTGTCAAAGATTTTCCTCCTCTGTATTGACACTTTGGGCAACATCTTGGGCATAGATTTGTTCTTGGCACCAGAACTCATGTCACTATCTTTAATAAGAACAATATCTAATAAGAACAATATCCCTTGTGTCTTCAACCTATAGAGAAAGAGCATTAAGGTTGGTTCTCCAGTAGATTCTGACATACTAAGTCCATATTATTACTTTTATTGACTTAATGAGACTGTTGCGTCCCCCCAGTGTCCCATGTTCGTTTTCCCTCAAACACAGGTCCACCTTTGAACACGATGTGCTATTTTCTCCCTTTACACACTGCCACCAGTGGATCCTTATCCACACTGTGCCAAATATGTTTCTTAGACCCAAGCTGCCAAATATAACAGGTTTATTTGTTTGATTGGTAAATCACAGAAGTAAAGTCATAGATGTTCTTTTATTGTTCAATCATTAAACTTGGATAGGATTACACGTTTGCTTGTTTGTATTCATTCACATTCACCACTGTAACAATATCTTATGACTGTCTCTCTATTTTCTATTACTTTTATCTCTTATCTATTCTCTAACACACACCAACTTTCCAATCTCTGTCTTAGCACTTCAAAAACCCTTCTCTCCTACTGTCTCTAATCGTCTTAACCCTTCAAAACTCTTCTCTAACTCCCCTCAGTCTCCAACTGTTCTCCTGACTCCGCCCCTCCTGTCCTGCCATAGGCTCCTGCCCTAGAGCTCCATATGATGGACAGGCATGACTTGGGCATTCTGCCACAGAGACATATATCTGATGTATATGTTTCAGTGTTTTAAGACCAGGAGTTCTAGACATTCTGTAGATCTGTTTTATTGTTGCATTTGGTTAAAGCAGAATTGTACAAATGTAAGGGTGGGTGATACCTTTTATTGGGCCAATGTAAAATCATACGAATTGCTGGCTTTCATGGAGAAAACCCCACTTCCTCAGGTTCAGCACAACCGCTTAATAGGTGGTACAAAAAGAAAGTAGACAAGAGTCCAAAAATTGATGTTAGATGTCTTGCCCAACCTAGCAAAGCAGACTGCCATAATAATCTGTTTCCTGATTTTGCCAAGGTTGAGTGACTGTGTACAGTGTGTTCATCTCAATCCATGGCTAAGGTAGCCCTTTCTGCTTGTACTACTGTCACAAAAATTTAGAGTCAGTAAGGAGTAGTGGCAGCAGCATAATACTGACTCCGTAAAGAAGTGGCTAAAGGGGACTTGTATCCTACTAAGTTATATGATATTTTTACACATGCTGATTGGATCAGTTTTGATAATGCAGTTGGGGAAACTACTACAGCAGAAGCAATGCCATTCCAGGAAAATTGTATGTAGCAAGTGATTTTACAACCAGTCTAGGCATAATAGCATTAAAATGTCCTGCTGTACCAACTCAGTTTGCAGATGGAGCCATCCTCATTAAAAAAGGGGAACAAAAGAGAAAAAAAGGAGGCACACAGACATCAAGAACATCAGGGAGAAAGCTTGTCTAAAATCACTTCTCAGATGAGCAATATGATATGATTATTATGAATACATGGAACTTTACAAGAGTGCATTTGATAGTTATTTCTGATTATTAAATACACTTTCTGGCTGTTTAAGAAATTTCTGAGATGTACATATATTTGAAGATACAGTACTTCTTTACACTAAGGTAGGAAATTCTTCCTATAGGGTTTTCATGTACTCTCCCTCAGTGGAATTGACTGCATACTGACTGTCTGTTTTTAGTCTACAGCTTCTAATATGAGATTTGAAGACACATTCTATGGAACAGATATTATCCAGGGAGAAAAGAAGAGGCAGAGGGTACTGAGCTCAAGATTTAAGAATGAATATGTAGACGACCCTGGGTACCGCAGCTTCCTGAAAACCTCCTTCCTGAAGAAGTGTCAGAAGAGAGTATAAGAGAAGGCCTGAACTCATGCTTGCCTGCTGCTTTTCTTTTCGTGTGTGGTGGAGATGACATCCATTCAGTGTATGGGAAAGAAAGATGTGTTTTGTTGTCATTCCGAAGATCTACCTTTAATACATGAAGTATTTAGCTTCTGGTTGAAATACTTCTTGGGTTACCAAGAGTTTTCTGACAAATGATTTTAGAACTATAGGGACTCCTTAATTTTAGGGCCAAATTTACTTTAATATTTTGAAAGGTGGGCGTCTGATTCAATTTAAGACTGATGCATTATTGTATTGATAAATAAAAAGCATAAGAACCACACTCCCACTGATTTGTGACCCTACGTCTTGGTGTCCTCTTAGTTGTTGCTGAGCCCACAGAGTGTATGAGTTGCAATTATTTGTATATTTTTCATAAGTTCCGCCTTTTTGCTATGAAGAAAGTGCACATATAAAAGGCATGAAAATCTGCAAATGCTAAACCGTCCTAACTTTTTACACTGTTTTTGCCTTCCTGCTTTCAGTACACTCTGATCCAAACTCTGTAATTGAATTGGTATTTTGGGATGGTAGGGTTTTTGGGTAAGGAATAGATTGCTTCTTCTTAAGGAAATATTTGGGTCTGGAAAAGGGAGTGTATATTTAAAGGGGGGGGTGGCATCTATTTTTGAACATTTTTGTTTGTGATACTCTTGGGGAAGAAACAGCAATTTGTAAAATGCCTTTAATTGTGTTTGTAAAATTAGAGTTTACATATCTTTGCTTGGCTAGTTTTAAACTAATGTAATATAGTAATATAACTTGGTCTTCCCTTTTAAAATAAGTCTACACATGTTACAGTGTTTTAAATAAATAAATAAATGATGTTCCTTTGCTTATAAGTCCTGGAGGTGTGTTGATATATTTATATGTATAGCTCCAAGGTTTCAATACAAAAAAGTTCACATTTTTGAACTGGTCCTGTATTCCCTAGATTGCCCAAATGCAATACCTGGCATGTCTCTAGTTTTTTTTTTAAGGATATCTTTACTTCATCAGAGTTCTAAGCAGATCGTATCTATTGCAAATGCAGTTATCAGTATCTTTATATTATTATTATAGTGCAGTGAGCACCTAGTTTCTGCTCCCAGGCTTTGGAATGTGCTGTCCCATGAAAACATGTTAACCCCCTCCCTCTTCTCCTTCTGTCATCAGGCAAACACCTTCCTTTTCAGGCAGGCTTTTAAGCAATACTTGTAGGCTCAGAAATGCTATAGTTATTGAACTCAGAGGTTGTTAAATGTGCTTAAAATGATTTTTTTTAAAAAAATGTTTTTAATGTGTGGATTTAACACTGGAAAATATTCAGTTTTTTTTAATATAGTTGTGGCATTTTAAAACTTGTGATTGTTGTATAGTTTAAAATTAGTTGTGAGCAACCTTGGGTCTTCTATGGGGAGAAAGGCAGCATATAAATAGCATGAATCAATCAGTCCTATGGTACTAATACTGTACATACAGATAGCACCAGGAGTAAACCAATTTAAATATGAGGTGATTGTGTAGAAGAGCATGCAGGTGTTCTTAATATACTCAGAACTGTATTTGAGGCCTTAGTTCAGATACAATTGTTACTTACCAATGAATAACAGAGTGACCCCAGGTTAGGCTTTTGTTCCTCCATTAACTTGCTTCATTCATTAAATGTTATAGGGGTTTCATAAATTTTTGTTCCCTACTCATAGCCCTACTTTATTTTTTCACCATTTGTTCTGTAAAAAAGAAGAAAATGATGGAGAACAGAATCCTGTTTAATCTTCCTGTTTTTCCAACAGTTTACTATGCAAGTGATTTGATGGGTTTTAAAAAAACATTTTATTAATGTTTCAATATATCTACATTTAATCATGTACATGGGTTGCTTACAGTGATTTGCTCTTTGCATCTTGGTGTCTTCTCAGTTATACAAATTTTCTTTATATAATTGTTTGGCCATTTCTATCTCCACATTTTCTATCATGTCTATATCAACATCATAACTATTATATATTCATTAAGTACTATTTGTTTTGCCCCATCTTTATATCTAACTTCAATTTACCTTAAAAGCCACCATATTATGCCTTTACCCTGATTAATGATCCCTTATTTCAGTTTAATTCCCTTTTTAAATATATTAGATATGCTACTTTACAATTCCAGAGGATAAGTATATACAGTGGTGCCTCACTTAGCGATCGCTCCATTGAACAATGAAATCGCTTTGCGATGGACTTTTGACCATTGCTGGAGCGATCGCTTAGCGATGTCCCCTATGGCTAAAATTCGCTTTGCGATGATCGCAGGGAAGCGATCATGGCAAAGCAAACTTTTTTAAACAGCTGATCGGCGGTTCCAAAATGGCCGCCACAAAAACAAAATGGCCACCGCTGTTTTGCCTTGTTTTATAGGCACCGAAAATGGCCACCGCTATGGAGGAATTTTGCTTTAAGGTAAGTTTTTGGCCCATAGGAACGTATTAAACACGTTTTAATACGTTCCTATGGGCTTTTTAATATCGCTTAGCAATTAAATCACTTAGCAATGTTTTTTCCAGAACGGATTAACAATGCTAAGTGAGGCACCACTGTACTTGCTTTCAACAATGAGGCAACCTTAATATTGTCCCCTTTTTCATTTTTTCTAGGTAATTCCATCTCTTATTTGTATTTTCCCGATTCTTGTTTCTATCTCCCTAAATATTCTGTCATCCCTTGTGTAATCTGAAAGCATTTTGAGCACTTGACCAATCTCTAATAGATCTTTATGTATGTGATCTATCTCCAATAGGTCTTCCCGGCTATTTTTAATTAATGCTGCTGATCCACCCCACCCTACCCCCATCTTCCCTTAACACAGCTAAGATTCTCCTTGGCTCTCCTGAGTTTCCCCCTCTGATTTTCTCCAGTCCTTCTTTTCTTTGTTATACGTTGTCCTTCACCTTCACATTTCCTTGTTCTTGAATATAGTCCTTCTTTAGTTGTTCCATAAATGATTGCATATCTTGGTTCTTTTTTTTTTTTTAAATAATTTTCTAACATACAGAAAACCATAAGAACACAAAAAAGAGAGAAAAAGAAAGAAAAAAAAGACAAAAGAAAAAAACCAGACCACGTATACAAGAGAAAAAAAACCTAACTAACCCCTCTATTTAGACTACACCATCCCCCCTTTGGAGTCAGAGACTCCAGTCTCATTAGCCCCTCTACTCCCCCTAGATCGATTTCCAGTATATACTAAATGGACATACATATATCATAAATTTTACCCTACACTCCTGTCTTCTTCTGGGCCCAAGAATATATTAGTCCCCAGCTTTGTTTTACATAGTCTCTGGTTGTTCCCGTAGTGCTTCTGATAGAGTGTCCAGTTCTGCTATGTCCCATAGCTTCTTTAACAGCTCTTCTATCGTCGGAACCTCTTCGGTTTTCCATTTTTGGGCCCAGAGTAATCTAGCTGCTGTGAGTATATACATGAGACAATGCTTCAATTTATTATCGTTTACTCCTGAAATGACATTCAATAATGCCATTTCAGGTTTTCTATCTAACTTCTGCTGAGTAATTTCTTTTGCTAAATCCCATACCTGTGTCCAATAAATTTTGACCTTTTCACATGTCCACCACATATGATAATAAGTTCCTGCATTTTTTTACACTTCCAACATATATTGCTGTTACCCTCTGACATTTTTGCTAATCTTACAGGTGTGTAATGCCATCTGTAGAACATTTTGAGTATATTTTCTCTTAAATTTACTGGTTTTAACATAGCTTTCTTTCCACATCTTAGTCCAATCATCAAGATCCACATTGTATCTTGGTTCTGAGATCTCACTATTTCTAAAATTGCTTGCGGAGTAGATTTTGTTTCCTCCCAATATTTCCCTTGTTGTGGCATTATGTCCTCAGATGCCAGGTACTTGTATTTCAAGTGAAAAATGTCTAGTAGCTTAGAGCAGTCAGTCCAGTTCCATCAATAGTTGCCTCAGTAAGTTGATCACCTTTAGGGTTAATTGAATCCAGTCTCTGATGAAATTTGGCAGTCCTGTTCACTCGATGTTTGTATTAGACTTTCCAAAGTTAATTGTCTATGTTTTAATCAGTTCTCAGAAGAAGAAAAAAACCAGAAAGACAAAACAGAGTTTCCAGTCAGATTTCTAGGCTTTTTCAAGGTCATGTTTCTAGGCTATTTGCGATTTGATGGTTTTGAGGTATGTGCAGGGAGGTATTCATACAATCTTATAAAAATCTTGGTTACATTCCATTTAGGGCTTAATAGATAAAAAGTACCAATCTAATCTGGAGGCTGTGATGGTGTTTCACATGTCTGTCTTCTCCAAGAAGAGCACACGAACTGAAGATGAACAGGTACACCTGGAGGCAGTAGCCACCTGTCCTTTTGGGACCAATGCCTCACTATCAGAAATGCCTTCAAAAATGGAAGGAGAAAAAAACTTGTATTTCTGACCATTTATTGATTGGAGTTGGAATATTATGGCCCTGAGGGAAAGGCGGGTCAGAGGGACTCTCTGCCACTGTGGATACAGGTGGACAAAAAGTTTCCCTGCAGAAGTGAGGTAGGATGTTTATCCCAAATAAACATGATGGGGTTCTTCTTCAAGGCATTTATGTTCACCTTCACCAACACACTAGAATAGACAAGGACTCAGCAAACATATTCTAAAGCTGAATGTGATAAAAATATATAAAAATCAGACAAGTAAGTATCTCAGTCATGCCCTCTGAGCCTACTCTCAGTGTGGAATCCAGACCAGATCTGGTAATTGTTATCAACAAAGTGATTGCAAAAATCAGCACATCGGGTGATCAAAGATTCATCTTCACTATTCTTTAGCTCTGAGTGCAACACATCTTTGCTATTTGAAGTGAGAGCATGCTGGTGGAAAAGTGGCAGAGTATTGTAGATTTTTCATTAGCAGCATTGTGGAATAGGTCATAAAATAGGATTGTAACAAGTTTGGTTAGAATAGTCTGAGTCTTCCTCCATCAAAAGGCAAAAGGAACTGGAAACATGGACCCAAATGCGAAGAAGAGACAACAGTCTTGGCATGGTGTAAAAGGGTCAAAATCTTCACTATTTTTCATCTCTGAGTGCAACACATCTTTGCTATTTAAAGTGAGAGCATGCTGGTGGAAAAGTGGCACATGCAATTCACACAGACATCCGTATTTATTTTATTTAGTTTAGAAAAGGAAGCTGTGGGTCTAGATAGAGAGGCTGAGTGTTTGTGTGGGAGGAAAAACACTGACCTCTTTCCTGTTTGCCTGTTATTTATGAGCCAAACCAAAAATACTTAAAAGTAATTAGGTCTAGGGTTCACTACCATTAAATGTTTTAGATGCTTAACCACATGCTTTCCACCACCCTCCCATTTTCATTTCAAAATTTGCATGTTGCGAAAATCCTTCCATCTTGGTACCTTTTCGAGATGGGATAGGAAGTTAAAGGAATTTAAGAACAGGGATTATTAAAAATGAATTTAAAGGACAGGCTTTATCAGTTCCTGTTCTAAAAGCATCTCTACACTTTTCTTGCTCATCTCCCATTACAAATAGCAAAATTTCAGGTAAACAAGGTGTGAGGTGTCACCCAATGGATGCTCAAATAGGGTATGAATTGAGGCCTAGTTATTTTGCCTTCACTTTGCTTCAAAATGCCCTGCTTTTGCCAGACCATGTAATCCATTCTCACTAGTGAATTTGACTGCAGATGGTAGAGAAGTGACACCATACACTGCTTTGTGACACTTCTTTATATCACAATTTTATCCTTACTTCACCTTTCGAATGGCTCTGTTAGCATAATTTTTCTCCTTGTCTCTTTCTCACGGACTCTACCCTCACAAACTACATATAGCCGGCAACTATCTAAATAATTGGAGCAATCCTGTTCCTCTGATACACCTTTCAGCTTGTCTGAATATAGAGAAGGAAAAGGCTCAGGTTTATTTCTGAATTTCTAATATTCCACATCAGCTTGAAACCTGAACATCTGAGTGCTGAATATCAATGTGCCTGTGCATCTGTGAGTTGGCATGGCTCTGTTTTCTTATCATTAATGTTTGACCTTGGATTAGATACATAATTGAGATCCATTTGCTCATTTTTAAAAATGTGCAGCCTTCTATGCTGGGCCAACCAGAAATTTCCAAAGAAGTTCCTGTCTGAGTGTCTGCCTGGGAGAGAGACGCTCACTGAATTCTACAAAGCACTTCCTCTCTCTACAGGCTGCACACAGCCTCTAAATTAATACTAATTCCCTGTCAAGCTGATTTTTTTTTTATGGCGACTTTCCCAGGAATTTTGAAACATAAACTACTACAAGTAGTTCACCAATCCTCCCCTTCTGGTGATGCTCTGGGACCATGCATTTTGTCCAAGGCCATCCAGCTGGCAGGGCGTGCAACCTCATTAGCCACACATGTTCTAGATGATCTTGGTTGGTCCTTCTCCTGGGAGACACAGAAGGGATTTCAGCTCTCACCACTGAGCTATGCCATCTCATACTGCCCCTAGGAATGAAGAGCTCTGTGAGGCCCACTTTCTTCCCCACTGCACTGGCCATATTTAGTTCCTCACATAGAGACAAACTTCTTAACTAAGCATAAAAGAGGAGGCATATTTTGGGGGAAACAATGGCAAACCTCTTTTTTTAAAATTAATTTTATTTTATACAAAAATACACAAAAAACCCCAAATACATAACAACAAAAATACAGAAAAAAAAATACAAGTAATAGTGCTTGTTATAAACTAAATTCTAATGTGCACCCAATACCCACGGGACTCTATTAGTAATACTTTATTACAGATTATCTCTCCAAAATTGTATTGAATATTCTTTAAAGGCTTTCCTGCTTCCTTTCACTAACACAAATTCCACAAATTTACCCCAAATATCATAGAAATTGTTAGAAACTATTTCCCCTCTTTTTATTTTAAGTTCCATAGTCAATTTATCATTTAATGCAATGTCCCATACTTCATAATACCAGTCTTAAATTTTAATATCATTCTTGTCTTTCCATTCTTGTCATAAAATTAGTGATTAATTCTTTCGAGTGATGGTCTAAATCTGTATTATCAAAAATTGACAATAAAGCAATTTTGGCATTAAAATCAATATCTTTACCAAATATATCACACATTTCCTTAAAAATCAGTTCCCAAAATTTCTTAACCACTTTACATTCCCACCACATATGAAAATACGTACCAATTTCCTCATCATATTTCCAACATGCTCTGGGGTATGTTGGATTTATTATATTCAATTTTACAGGAGTCAAATACCATTTTAGGCAGATTTTAAAAATGTTTTCCTTTATTCTTGTTGACATTAATCTTAACGCTCTCATCCTCCACATTTTTGGCCAATCCTCTATTTTAATTTCTGTTTTAAAATCATTTTCCCAAATTAATTTTAAACCTTCTATTCCCCATTCTTTTTCCTCTTGTTCCAAAATTATATTATATATTTTACTTACTATTCCTTTCAAAATTGTATCTTGCATGTCTTCATGTGATGACAGAAATTGTTCGTACTTAGTAAGTTCTCTACATTTAGCATTAGTTTTCAACCAATCCTTTGTCCAGGTGTCTAACTGAATAAGATTATACCATGATAGTTTATTAGATTGAAGTTTAGACATAATCAGCTCCTTCGATCTCATTTTACCCATCCAGTCCTTCAATCTTGCAACCCTTTTATTCTTAAATAGTTCTACTAAATCCTTTAAATTTGTAGGAAAGTTTTCTGTCTCAGTCACTAATTTTAATGGTGAAGTTGAGGGACAAAACTTCTCTTTATATTTATTCCAAATATTTAACAGGTTTCTTAAAAAAGGGTTTTTCATCTGATTTATTGAACTTCTCTTTACTATATTAAGGCAAACCTCATTCAACAGTAACTGTTGAAGACACAGGAATGTAGTCTAAGCGTTCCCCCCCCCCAGTTATCCATTCAATATCCTCACCTCTGGAACAACTTACTTGTAGAGATCCGCCTGGCTCCCTTGCTGAGGGCCTTCAAGACTAAATTGAAGACATGGCTATACAGGCAGGCCCTCCCTACGGCCATTACCATCCTAGCCTGTTTATTTATTTATTTATTAGATTTCTACCCTGCCCCTCTAGACAATGTCTATTCGAGGCAGCTATCTCCACTTTTCTCTCTCTCTCTTTTTTCTTCTTCTTCCTTACCTTTCCTGGACACTCTGATCAATCTGGATTTTATTTTTATGTTATGTGTAAACCACCCAGAGTAGGTATGTTCTATATGGGCAGTATATAAATCAAATCAAATCAATCAATCAATCAATCAATATTCTGGGCCAATAAAATCTGTTGATCTCAATTTTCTCAACATTCAATAAAAAACCAACACATTCAAGTTCTTTCTATCTTGAATATGAAAATCAAGCTTTCATAAATTCATATCAAAAAGCAACTGAAATGAAATCCACATCATCCCTAACAACACCATACTCTCATTACTCTCACGAGGTGAACAACAATCCAGAGCATCTGAAAGGTCTCTCAAGCACAGCTTGTACCATCAGCCACTCACTGTTAAAACTCTGTGTCATCAGCAGAGGGCAACGACAGACATCATTATCATCAGGGGTCCCCAACCCCTAGTCCACAGCCCGGTGCCGGTCTGTGGCCTGGGCTGGACCAGGCTGCAGAGACGGATCTCCCCCCTGTGATACTCTCCCCCCCCCGCATAGCCCCTTCACGCATGTGTACAAGTGGCCCCCAAGTGCCCCTGCCCTTTGCGCATGAGTGCCCCACTCCTTCGTGCATGTGCGCCCCTTCGCGCATGCACATGAGCACAGGAGGTGGCCCGCCTTCCCCATCCAGTCCGCGGTTAAAAAGGTTGGGGACCACTGATTATCATCATCTTAGAACTACAGAGCTGGAAGGGACCCTATGGATCATCAAGTCCAGCCCTTGTTAAAGAGGCACAAGGGGGAATTGAACTCACAACTGCTGGCTCTGCAGTCACTGAGCTATTCAGCAGTTCCATGGGAGACTTCATTGTGCGGGCCATATGCTATCAGGTAGTAATAGAATAGAATGCATCCGTGCTAACTACTGTTTTTATTATATATTATTTCAATGTATAGGTATCATATTGCTATATCTGTGCTGTGAAATCTGCATCAGGGACAAACTGTAGGAGAAGCTGAAGTTGTTATTTATTTATTTATTTATTTATTTATTTATTTATTTATTTATTTATTTATTTATTTATTTATTTATTTATTTATTTATTTAATATGCCGCCCACTCTACCCAGAGGCCTCTGGGCGGCTTACAACAATTAAAAGTTGACAGTATGTTTTTCTTCCAGCAATGCGATTCTTTCAGATCTTCATGTCTGAATGATCAGACTTGCGAGTGAAGTCTGGTAAATGCAGAACTGAGGAAAAACCAGTGCTAAGATAGACATCTTTAATCACTGTGCAAGCTGACTGGCATTTTGTATAGTAAATGTTTTCTCAGTAAGTTTGTATTTGCCTGAATGGTAAGAGCCTGGGTTGACTGACAATTGTATGTGAGATGTTGGCCGAGAGTGACAGTTATGGCAACTGAGGAATGTGAAAAAAATATTTATGTACAGAACTGCAAGCTGACTGGTCTGTATGGTTCTCTGCTGGAGAGATACTCTGAGACTGGTCTGTTTTGAGAAGACGTTATAAATAAAGGTGTGGTGTTCTTGCTACATGTGTCAAAATAGTCTCTCTCTCTCTCTCTCTCTCTCTCTCTCTTCCTATAGAGGGGTTCCTCAGAGAGGTAGAGCTTTCTACAGAGGTTTGCCAGGGGCCATCCCTCTCAGTTTTGAGGAAGCTACTCAAGACTGAATTATATAAAGCTGCCTCCTTCTAGTTTGAACTATTGATCTGAGATGTTTAAATGTGTTATAATTCGTGAAGTTCCATTTAAAGGTAGGTTATTGGTTTTACTAGTGACATGGTTGTTGTTATATATTTATTGCATTTATTGTACATTGTGCTTTTTATTATATGATGTTATTTATGTTGTGGATCACCCAGAGAGTGTTCACACTAATGGGGCAGTATAGAAGTAGAAAGAATAAACAAACAAACACTGACTGTTTGCCCGGGTCTGTGACTCAAAAGGAATGAGTCCCTGTTCTTAAGTTTAAATGGCAAGCCCAAACTATATATGCAGTGGTTTAGGGCTGGTTACCACTTGCACAGCAGCATACATGGGTATAGAAATTTTTTTTCATGTTACTGGATTCTGAATCTCTTCTCTGCCCATATTTTCTCCATGAGTGGGGAGTGGTTTTCTTCTCTCCAGTAACTCTCCTAACATTGGAAGGGGCAGGACAGGTTCAAGTCTTCATATCCTAATTCAGTTCAAGTGGATTCTTCTCTTCATCTAGGCCAGTGGTTCTTAACCTTTGTTACTCGGATGCTTTTGAACTGCAACTCCCAGAAACCCCAGTCAGGACAGCTGGTGGTGAAGGCTTCTGGGAGTTGCAGTCCAAAACTCCTGAGTAACCCAAGGTTAAGAACCAGTGATCTAGGCTGTTTATAGAACACACTGAGCTGCACATACTACTGTAGACGGTGGCTTATGCCCAAAACTTATTGGTGTAGAATGCTAATTTGAAACTTTATTTATTAGTGTGTATGTCAATCATGTTAATGAAAAACATAAAATCTATTAGTAATTGGTAATGATTAAGGAATATAGTCAGTTATGGGCACCTTAACAATTATTACCAACTTAATCCCAAGCTCTGCTTACACTTTAACATCTCGTTAACCATCGATGTTTCTTTTTGCTTATACTTCTAGCCATACATTAGATTAACTAGCTTTACTTCCAATGGTGTAATATATCCAGGGTGGGCAGTGTTTGGGACGTTCTGACTTACAAACACTACAAAATCACCTGGCATTCCCCTGCCCCACAGGTTTTTCTTGTTTCTTTTGAGCTTAACTGTAATCCTTAGCTGGGGAGCAGGGGGTGGGGAGGAATGCCAGGATAAGAAGTGGATTTTTCCAGGAACAGTATATTGTTGAATGCCATCTCTACTTAGTGCAAAGTATTTGATGGCTGTTTGGTTGATATGGACTGATCCCATTGCCTGCATTTCTGAACTCTCCTTAAGATGGGGGTGGGTGCAGCTATGGTGGTTGCCATGAGGAGCACCTGTACTTCCAAATCTACCACTACAATACGGGCTACTTGGAACTACCAAAAAAGAGTTTGCTTCAGTAGTTTTAGTATAGGATACCTGCAGAATTGTGCAATATGACATAGGTTTGTACTAGAACTTGGAAGGAGTTGATTACACATAATATAGTTAACAGTGCTTTTTAAGTAACAAGTAAGGTACCTTGTAGTTTTAGATATAATGAGTAAACATAATTAGTTTTTTTTTTCAAATAACACTTTTAAAGAATATATTGAGGCATTTCAGGGACTTTTTGAATTTCCAGATTTTATGCCATTATTTTATAATAGTGTGCCATCAAGTCAATTCTGACTTATGGTGACCCTTTTCAGGGTTTTCTAGGTAGATCTTACTCAGAAGTGGTTTGCTATTCCTTTCTTCTAGGGGCATCCTGGGACTGTGCAGCTGGCCCAAGGTCACATACGTTGGTTCTTCGGGGGTGTATAGTGAGGAATTGAGCTCCCAGCCTCTGGCTCTGCAGCCAGATACTCAAACCATTGAACTGTGCATTCAGTCAGATCCATTCTTATACCAACCCCATATCGCAGGGGAAGTATTTGTCTTCTGTGTTTTTTGGTGTGTGTGTGTGTGTGTGTGTGTGTGTGTGTGTGTGTGTGTGTGTGTGTGTGTGTGTGTGTGTGTGTGTGTGTGTGTGTGTGTGTGTGTGTGTGTGTGTGTGTGTGTGTGTGTGTGTGTGTGTGTGTGTGTGTGTGTGTGTGTGTTGTAACTATTTGCAAGGGCAATATCAGAATTAGCCACTAGAAAGATGCAGATAGTATTTCCCAGTATTTTTCTACCCAACGATACAATTTGCTTATAATGCACAACACCACAAATTATTTGAGTGATCAGAGGAACAATGATGATTATGCCAACCTGGCTGTCAAGAAGTAATGAGTAACATAATAAAATCCTTCTAAAATGTACTCTTCTGGGCTCTGCTTTGGACTATTCCAAGGAAATACCATTCTTCAGCAGCCAAAGATGAACTCTAAATATGCATATCTGACTGGACATCCTCTGCCTTGGGATGTCATGCATTGAATAGGGGATTGAATGGCACTGTTCCAACTCCATGATTCTACTCCTTGTTGTTAATCATTGTCCTCTGGTAGACTTATTTGCTCGAAGAGAGCTTAGGCACCATTGTGGTCTTGCTAATGCAACTCTGTTAGACACCTGAGCTCTGCTTAAAGCTTTTTTCAAGGACAGCCAAAGTATTCCATTTGTGATGATTTTTTTAAAGTCAGCAGTTTCCTTCAGGGTAATGAGATTCATTTAGGCTAAAACACTCTTCTTGAAAAATATGGGCAGTAATTCTACTCTAATTTCCAATATTCTCAATTTTTATATAGTTTCAAGCATGAAATATGGCAAATTACCTTTAAAAGTTTGATCTGTGACTCTGCAGTCACATTTTACAATAATTAATTTTCTGTAACATAATCCACATTTCCTCTAGGCACTTTCCATGCAAAGGCTTAGGATTGCTTTAATGTATATTTTTGGTTTGGTCTTTCTTCTTCTTCTTTTTAATAGGCTCTGTGCCTAAAAGTCTAGCTCAGCTATCCTGCATGCAAGAGTCTTAATATAATAAGACACTGACTGCTTTGGAAACGATTGAATATAATAGGAAATGCAGAATACACAATGTATTTTAGTTAATGGGACATTTCCTAGAGGCAGCTGCTCTAGAGAGTGCTAATGGCAGCAGAAATGAAATGGCAGAAAGGGCTGGTGGGGGTGGGGGAGAGAGGGAAGCTATGAACAGTCTATACAGCTGTGAATGGGTAAAATAAGCATGGGGACTTTTTAAAGCCTCCTTATATGCAGCATGAAACCTAGTGATGCCACTGTCTTCAGCCTACTTGTATAAAATGCTCAGGCTCCATGGGCGAGTGCTTGGCTTACCAAGAAGGAGGGTCCAGATTTCTTACATTGGTTGTTAATTACTACATTTATCTTCCTTCTTCATGAGAATATACATGGTTCTCCCTGTCACTTTATCCATACAACAACACTGTGGTCAGGCTGAGAAGTAATGACACGCCCAAATTTACCCAAAATAGCTTCACAGCAAAGTGGGATTTCCACCTGGGATTCTCCAATATTTGTACATGGAAGGAGTTCCAAGCCAAGTGATAACTTTACCCATGCTACTTGCATTAAAGAAACTGAAGCCAAAATGCTTTTGTGAGTTACACTGGCAGAAGAGAAAGGGCATAACTCGCAGTGACAAATTGCTACTGATTAATGATGTTAGGTTCCAGGTCAGGCACCAAGCCCTCTGACTGGTGTGCAGTGAAGAATCTAAGTGTGTGGGCATGGGTTTTTTCTGTTTGTTTTGGTTAATTTGTGTCAATTACTGCTGCAAGTTACACCATTTCTTCATTGTGGCATCTGTGAATGCACACAAAAGGGTTAAATCAGTGCCTGCGCTGGACCTCTTGGATTCTTCTAGAGCTTTTAAGAGAAAAGTAACAAAGTTTAGGTTGCCCCATAGCGCATGCTCCACCCGCCTCAACCCTCAGTTCCATTTTTCTGCCGCACGGTTTGGAACTTCTCGCTTCTAGCTTATTTCTAAAAAACACTACAATTTTTCAACTTTGGACTTCTCCTGACCATTCTATTATCTGTTGCCCCTGAGCACGGACTGTTTGACCACTCTTATTGCTTCCTATCCAAATTGATCGCCTCCGGAATTTCCCCCCCGCCTTTTTTGGCTTCTCCCCGAACCTACACATTCCACAGTAAGACTATTCATCCTCTGTTTTTCCCGGCTACTTCCCTTTCTACAAAATTGGATGAACATCACAAAAGACTCCTGGGTCTTAAACATTAATCAATTCAGCTAGCGGCTGGAATTTACAGAACATCCTCCTCTAGGACAGGTCCAGCATACATCCTTTGATCGTGTTCTAGAAGAAGAAGTTCTCACTCTTCTACAGAAGCACGCCATTCGAAGAGTTCCCCCAAGGGACATAAAAAATAGGTTCTACTCCCGTTACTTCACCGTCCCAAAAAAGGACGTCGGGATCAGGCCTATTCTGGATTTAGAATATTAAACATTTACCTGCATCCAAGACACTTCCGAATGGTCACGTTGGACTCCACAGAAAATACCTTAGGTTAATATTTCAAAATACCATCTACCAATACCAAGCCCTCCCATTCGGACTCTCGACGGCCCCAAGAACATTCACAAAGTGCATGGCGTCAATTGCAGCTTACCTGCATCTCCACAAAATTCAGGTCTATCCTTACATAGACGACTGGCTTGTGGTCTCTCCGTCAAGGCGCCAAGCTGTCCTGGACACCAAATTCTTACTCCACACCCTAAAAAACCTCGGTCTATCAATCAATGCCAAAAAATCACATCTCATGCTGTCTCAGGTAATGGACTACATAGGTGTCATAATGGACTCCACCAAAGGCCAGGTGTTTCTCACTCCAGAACATATTCAAAAGATACAGAGAGCTGTACACAAGTTTCAACCAGGCTCGCATGTCTCTTCAAGGCATGCACAGCAACTACTCGGTCTCATGGCATCCACAACACCTGCTCTGGCCCACGCCCGCTTGAAGATGAGTTCTCTTCAGATTTGGTTATTGACTCTCTTTGACGCCATGTGAGATCACCAGAAGAAACATTTCCCTGTGTCACCAGAGCTGGCTCAACAACTCCAGTGGTGGAGCTTTCCTCTTCATCTGTTGATAGGCCATCCCTTCAAATCTTTACAACTTACAGCCCAGGTTACGACAGACGCAAGCCCAACAGGATGGGGAGCACATTGCGGATGCCATCGAGTGCATGCACTATTGTCCCACCAAAAAAAAATCTTCATATCAACCACCTGGAGATTCTGGCAGTCATAAAGGCCTTCAAAGCCTTTCTACCCCTGATACAAGGTCGTGGTGTACAAGTGATCACTGACATCACCATGACCATGTATTATATCAACAAGCAGGGAGGAATGCGTTCCAAGTCACTTCTGTTTCTGGCGATACACCTTTGGGAATAGTGTTATCTCCACCACAACTTCCCAGTGGCAATATATGTCTCTACTCAGTCGTCTGACAGGTCAAACACACAAGTGGGAGTTGGACAACAACACCTTCCTCTTACTCTGCAACTGATGGGGAACTCCCAAAGTGGACTTATTTGCAAGTCAACACAACAAGAAGTGCAGCAGGTACGCTTCACGTGCAGGACATGGCATCGGTTCCATCGGAGATGCCTTCATGATTCCTTGGAGGTTGGAACTTCTATACCTCTTTCCACCGATTCCCCTCATACAAAAGACATTGATCAGGGTATGCCAGACAAGATCAGAGGTGATCCTCGTCAGCCCTAGTTCTCCATACTCCTGATGTTGACCTCAGATTGTCTCAGATTACCTCTTCTGCCACATCTCCTCACTCAAGATGCGGGCAAGATCCTTCACCCAGATCTTGAGTCACTACATCTGACAGCGTGGAGGATCTCCCATCAATCAAGGAGGTTCTAGATGACGCAAGAAAACCTTCTACAGCCCTTCTATATAGCTATAAATGGAAGAACTTCCTGAAGTTTGCAGAGTCCAGAAACATGGAGACCTCCCCTGTCTCGCTGTCTACCCTTCTCCAGTATCTACGTTACCTTTTTGAATATGGCCTCACTCTTTCGACCCTCAAGGTCTATGTTGCAGCTATTGTATCCTTTCAGCCTAGAAACTCTGAAGCTGCATGACTATTCTCTCATCCTACACTCAAATCTTTCCTAAAGGCTTCATTAACATCAGGCCACTCACTAAACTTCCAACTCCTCAGTGGTCCCTTCATGTTGTCTTACATTCACTTATTCACCCACCATTTGAACCAATGGCTACGTCTGATCTTCAGCTACTCTCCTTTAAAGCACTGTTTTTGGTGGCCATTACATCGGCACGTAGAGCAAGTGAATTGGCAGCCCTTCGATCTGATCAGCCATACTTACAATTTTTCAAAGACAAAGTGCTTTTACACCCAGACATATCTTTTCTGCCTAAGGTTGTTACTGAGTTTCATGTCAATCAACCTTTGATTTTGCCTACTCTGTTTCCTGATCCAAAATCAGACACTGAACGCATGCTCCACACCCTAGATGTGAGGAGAGCGCTATCTTTTTATATATCCCATATGAAGGGCTTTCGTAAAACCCAAAGACTATTCCTGTGTTTCTATGGACAGAAGAAAGGTTCTCCAGCTTTATCTTTGACCCTCTCCAGATGGCTTGTCTCCGCCATTTCACTGGCATATGAGCTACAGCAGAAGGGCCTCCAAGCTCATTCAACCAGAGCCGTGGCTACATCTACAGCCCTATTATGTGGCGTTGACATACCTGACATCTGTAGGACAGCCACATGGTCTAATGTGTCAACCTTCATAACTCACTACAGATTAGACCTCAGGGCTAAGAGAGTGACAGGTTTCGGGAGAGCAGTGTTGACATCCATTCTTCAGTGATGACCCTCCTTCCGGTAAGTGAGCATGCTAGTCACCCTTTTGTGTGCATTCACAGAGGCCACAATGAAGAAAGACAGGTTACTTACCTGTAACCATGGTTCTTCAAGTGGACCTCTGTGAATTCACACATGTCGCCCAGCCTCCCCACTATCCATCACTGACTAAGTCTAGTAGAAGCTCAGGCTACTGTGGTGGATAAAATGGAACTGAGGGTTGAGGCGGGCGGGACATGCACTATAGGGGCAACCTAAACTTTGTTACTTTTCTCTTAAAAGCTCTAGAAGAATCCGAGAGGTCCAGCACAGGCGCTGATTTAACCCTTTTGTGTGAATTCACAGAGGTCCACTTGAAGAACCATGGTTACAGGTAAATAACCTGTCTTTTCTTTCCACTAACATTTTTGGCTGGTACATCAAGACCGTTGTCTTCTCTGAAAGGAGTCCAGCCCCCTTGTCTTCCCTGGAAAACTATTCTGGACAATCTCTTAGAGCTGCTTTTCCACCATAGTGGAACTGATGATGAGCGTCCTTGATGTGATGTCAGTATTCTTCCTCTCTTTTCTAACTGTCCTTTTTTTAAAAAGTAGGTTTTAATTGAATGGACTGCGGGGCTACCAATATTTAAAGCAAATATTTCCTCAATGATAAAACTAGTTTGGAATTAATTAATCATGAGGTGCCACCTAATGAGGACTTGACATTATCAACATGAAGATGACAACTCTAAACAGTGCAGCCAGTTAAGATTAATTTCACCTCTTTCAGTTTGCTTTTGCCCTCTTTCCTCAGCATCTCCAACATGCCAGTCCTAAGATGTCTGGAGAAATGGGCAACAGAAAAGGACAGGTGGACATTTCCGGCTCTTGAAAGCAGGCCTATGGAGTCATTTCCCAGCAAAACGATGTCTGTAGAAATAGAAGAAAGAACGAGTCTTCTTGCCTCCTCCTGTTACCCATCAGGGAAAGATGTGACTTTGATATGGTTACGAAGCTATTCTCTGTGATGCAGAGGATTTTCTATAAAGCTCTTTTCTTTGTCCAACAAAGAAAAGATCTATTTATAATACAGTGTGACAGCAGCTACTTTAGAATTCCCTCACTGCTGACAAGTGTGCAGCCTCTGCTGACCTATTCTGAAAGATGCCTTGCATCTCGACTAGTCGGGGCCAAATTTTTCTTTATGTGGAATGAGAAAAAAAATGTGACAAATCAGGAGAGGTTATCCTGCATCTTACACAACTCTGCTACCATCATGCTATTATCCTAGTTTTGGGCGGAATATAATTGAACCCTTGAGAACAAAATTAACTGTTGGGCCTTAGATTGTGCGTTAGAAAATGAAAGCAGTTGTAATTATAGTTGATGGGATTTACCTGTAGCCGGAATCACCACCTCTCTTCCCAGATGGGAAGAGCAGGCGTTATATGGACGTTGATGTCAAGGTAGACCCTTGACCTATGAGAAGCTCATAAAGGTGGGAGATTTCCTGGGGAGGTGGAGAAATGGGCAGCCTTCCAAATAAGAACAGTCGCAGTAATTGTACCGGTGTTATAGTAAAAGAAGGAAGAACTTACAAAATGGGATTGAAATGGAAAAATGTGTTTGATTCCTATTCAAAACATACCTTGGCAAGGGTGTGTATAAGAGATACTTGCTTTCACAGATAATCATTTGTTACTAATAGCCTTACCCTATATAATAACAACAGCAGCAGCAGCAGCAGCATTTTACCTTGTTTCCCTCTGTGCCAGGTACAAATGGCTGAATATTTGAGGCAAAAGTCAGGGGTCCAAAGAGCCACTAGCCGACTCTGTTACTTACAACAGCTAAGCTGTTGATTTCTGCTTTGGACTCGATGATCCTTGCTATACCTTCCAATTCTCAACATTTGATAGTTCTTTGATTCTTCTTGACTGGTCAGCTTGAAGAGAACAGAGTAGGGGCAAGTAGGCATTGTGAATAGAAATGGAGGGGGTGGTTGCACTGAAGGGAGCTACATTTGAGAGGTGTACTCTATCCATGATTACTCCAGATTCTGACTAATTCCAATTATTATGAGCAGACTTGGCTCTGTCTTCCAGTGACTGCCTTGTTCTCTGTCCTGCCAGTTATGATCGCTGCTGGCAAAGTCTTCAATTTGTGTAAAGAAAATCCAGGTAGAAGCCCCTTTTAGGAAGACATATAAGTCATGGTAGGTGCCAGTTGTGGTACCAGAAACATAAATCAGCTGACCATTAGTTCTGGGCTTTCCCTAATGTGCTGTTCTCTTTTTCATGTTTTCACTACAAAAAGATTGTTTCATTCTTCTAGCAAAATGGAACTCAAGATACACAGTGAACTTTATGTGGAGGGTGGGGTGGAAAACATGATGCTGAGAGGAGTGCAGAAGGTTACCAAATTTCAGGCCACCAGCTGACATTTTCAGGGAATTGTAATGCTTCCACGGGTAGGGAGAGAAATCTCAGAAGTCCTGGTACATGAGAAGGCAAAAGTTTGATTTGCACTGGGCAGCTAAGTCTGGACCTTGGGCCCATGTCCAAGGCCTTGCCCCTCACTCCGCAGTAGCCGCCCAAAGAACAGCAGAAGATAAAGACAGGGGCAAATGGCATCAGAAGTAGGCAGTTGGGCTGGAGAGCTCAATCAGGAGGCTTGCAGACTCAGGGATCAGGAACACAATTCCTCTCTATGCCTCCCAAAAGAGGAGCCAGCCAAGACCCAGAGAATGATGGGGTTATGGGCCCTGCCACCTGTGTGGCCTTGAGGAAACTGCATAGTCCCAAAGCACCACACAATTGTCATATGTCAGGATCAAACTGATGCCAAATAATAACAGACTGTATGTGGTTTTACACACTCATGTCCTCATTGCCATTTTAAAAACAAATTACCATCTTCTACACCAAAATGGCATTTTCCCCAGGTAAGGAAGTTTCTCACCAGACAGCAGATGTGTCAATCATTTTAGTGTCATGATGGCGCTATGATTTAAGTCAGTTAAAAATATGAAATTTCACATGTGCAAAGAATGTATTTTTGTCAAGATTGGCTAGTTGTTTTAGTTTGTTTTTTCTTCCTTCTCAAAAGTGTGGCCAGAGTGGCTCATGGTCCAGAACAGGGAACACCAGACCCTCAAATTTGGGGGAGCATCCCCCACTCCGCCAATGAGATCCCTATAAATAGAATAGCAGTAGTAAAACATGGAATGGGTGTGGATGAGTTAGGGGGAAGAGTTAGGGGGAAGTGAGAAACACTTTTGGCATGTTTGATAACTGAAACAATACACCAGTATCTCTAAAGGGGAAGGGGGCATAAGGCCTCTATGTGTGCATTGGATACATGCCAAAAATAGGAAAACAGAGCAAGAAGGAGAGCAATGGTGCTTTCTTTTAAATTGGCAATAATTATATCTTTTAAAATGCCCCACTGGGAGGAAGAAATCCTGCCAAAAATGATCTGTAAGTTTACCTAAGAAAAAGGGTGGTTCAGCTTGGTCTGCTTGGGCCTACTCTGAAATTAACCCTAGAGGATAGATAGCTGTTGAAGTCACAGATACTCCTAAAATATTATTTAATATCCTCTTCAGACGATGCTTGATGAAGAGCCTTCCTTAAAATGAGAGGCTGCAAGGCACTAAGGGTCCATCATGTGGTATCCCTGCCTTTCCTTTCCTCCACTCCTCAGACTTCCCTTTATAAGCCCACATATATGCTGTGTGGAACAGCATAGCTGACATCTCATCAGTGCTACATCTATCTGAAGAAACTATAAAATCCATATCTGAACTAGGTCAGGTTGTCTGGTTACGTATCACTGCCGGCAACACCTATCCAATCTTTTGCTGGAAGTTTGCCTTGATGGCAAAACATGTAGGCTTAAAGAGAATCACTGTCAGGGTTAATGTATGAGCGGGACACGAGTAGAAGAAATAGCACACATACACAGCAACCATCTTGTTTCTATTAGACTGTGTTTTTGATATAGCTTTTGCTAGAAGCCAGAGGGTTTATGCGAAGTTTCTCTCAGCTGTTCTATGGACCATGAGCACACATCATTAGCTTTCTCTGCTGATGCTTTGGAGAAGGATACAAAAGGCCAGAGGCTGTCTTTTACCCACCAGAAAGTGCTTTTTCCCCATCCCTTTAATTTTTCAGAAAGTCAAAGCGGTTATTGGTATACTCAAAATTATGTTGTTTGCTTTGCTGCATCACTGCAATGTCATTAGGAGCCCTGAGGGGCACGAGCAAAGGACAGGCATTAATTAATTAACAGCAATGCCTTTCTTCTGTTCCCTACTAAACGCACTGAATGGAACATTACCTAGGCAAGGTTTTAGTCTTTTGAGAACAACAGCAATACTTTTCCCCTGAGGAGGCTGACACTGCTGTGAACTCCATTGTGTGACCCACACATCTGGGTTTTCTTTTTCAGAAGTCACATTTGCCTCATGGCAGTGGCAGAGCATGCTGTGTGGCGCTAGTAGCATAGCTCATTTGCTTAGGTTCATTGGGGATTGCATTTATTTATTTATTTATTTATTTATTTATTTATTTATTTATTTATGGTCAAAAGTTGGGATCAGGGACAAAAACAATAAAGAAAGTTGTGGTGGAAGCAAAGTTGACAGAAACAGTTTTCCCAGTTTAGGTTTCTTCATGTAATCTAAAGTAGAGATCGCCAAAGTAATGTGTACTCTGATCCTTATGGCTTGTAAAAATACAAATACCCCAAACTAGTGGTATAATATTAAGTTAGGATGTGTGGGTTCTCATTGTGACTGTTCCAATAACCAACTCCACTCAAAAGTCCAAAAATGGAAGTAGCAGTGTGGATCCATATCAACAGATGAATTCCAAAACTGTTTGTTCCAGTCTGTAACAGGGCTTTTCTAAAGCTAATTGCCCCTGCAAGGCCAAACAACCCTGAAATACTTTGAATTACAGTAGGCATAGTTTGCAAGAGAGAGAGAGAGAGAGAGAGAGAGAGAGAGAGAGAGAGAGAGAGAGAGATGCTGTTTTATAAGAGAATCCTTTTCTCCCTCAGTGACTGAGAGGATTGTGTCTAAATTCAGATGGACCAGAGACACCAGGATGAGGCTGGGGAGTGGGGTGAGGATATAGTCTCTGCTGATCAGAGTGTCTGGTTTTTTTTTTGTCCCTGTGGGTACTGGCTCTACTTTTTCACTGCCCAAAGCATTTGTTTATCCTTGTATTAATATGTATGAGACTATACATTAAACCTAGGACAGCAGAGAGAGTAAGATAGCAATATAGGAAGGAGACACAAATTAAGGGAGCAACAACCAGGACAATAACAACTCAGCAAACATCACAGTGAGAGAGCAAGCAAGAAACTGAAAGTGAGGAGTTGAAAGCAGCCTTTTATAGCTTACACACAGTATAGCAATCATTCTGTCAAATGACCAGAGCCCGAACATGAAGACAAAAGTTCTCTCCCCCCACTTGCTTTTCCTGAGGACATTACTATGTTTACAAGCATTGCATTATTATATGTATTGTTTATGCTAAGCTTGAACAATGTATACATGGTTGTAGTACCCCTGAGAGTACAGACAGACAGTCAAAATCAACAATGCTGCTAATCTATGAAAATGTTAGTAATTGAGTTTGAAGTATTGCTACAGTAGGTACAAAATATAAAAGATGATAAATTTTAAAATACAATAGCGTTATTGGGAACAGCTTTTATTGTTATGAGGAAGACTAAAAAATGATGATTCCACCATTTCATATTAGGAAGTCTGTGTCCCCTCCTGCCATGCCAAGGGCATATCCACACTGTGAAATTTGGTGCAATTCGGCCAGTGCTTAAAAGATCCTCTTTTTTTGGTAACACTTGAAAAAAAAACCAAAAGTGGACTTGGTTGGCAAATTTTTTTAAAATTCAGCTAATTAGTTCTACAGAAGTCTTATCTTACACAGAAATGAAAGCAGGAGTACTTCTAAATGCTGAAGATAAAAAGAAGATTAAATGACAATCCAGAATAGATAGAGAACTCGGGGACAGGGAGCAATCTGGGGGGAAGAAAAGGCTTGAGAACAAGAGCAGGATTGGCCTCCAGTAACCTTGTAAGAGGACAGAGACAATAATAATGAAACTATAGAGAGTTGAAAGAGGAGGCTATAGCCAGGAGAACATTAGGACTGAGCAGCATGAAAGGGAGAGAGATAAACAATGATAGGAACCAATATTTAAATAATAAATTTATTATATTTATATATGACTTTTCTATCAAGAAGTTCAAGATGCTGATCATGATTGCTTCAACATCTTCATTTGATTCTCACAACAATTATGTAGGTTATGTTAAGAAATCCTTTCACCTAATGGGAGTTTCATGGTTAATAGTCCTGATAAGATACTAACCATTATAGCATGCAAACACATGAGAAGGTAAGGTAAGATAACAGCAAAGAATACTGTAGCCCAGTTCATGGTCATGGTGGTTGGTGTTCATGCCAATTTCACAACTTGAAATCCTGTTGGCTTTATTGGACTGCAAAATCCTGAAACTCCCCCAAACCATGTGAAAAGAAATCTGCAAGTATTCTGGCTGGGAACTGATCCCCGGGAATATTACGGGGGTTGGCCTATGATCAGTTGGATCCAGGAAGAGATTATGCTCATTGTTATCTTATCCTAATTACTATCAAATAATGAGAAAAAGAGAGAGAACTGCCTGTGTCAGCTTCATTACTTGGGATGAAGAGTAGCAAAAACGCTATACAGTGGTGCCTCGCATAACGAACGCACCGTTTAACGACGAATCTGCATAGCGATCTATTTTTTTGGATCGCTAATGTGAGTGCATTGCGATGTTTCAATAGCCTAAACATCGCATTGTGATGATCGGTAAGCGTTTCGCTTACCGATCTTCGCATTGCGATGTTTGTGGAACAGCTGATTGGTGGTTCCAAAATGGCCACCGGGTGCCCAAAATGGCCACCGCAACCATTTTCGCATGATTTCCTTGCTTACCGAGGCACCGAAAATGGCGGCGCTATGGAGGATCTTCGCATAACGGTGAGTTTTCACCCCACAGGATGGGGTCCCCCCCTGCATTGTGATATTTCTGGATAGCGATGATTAATCTGGAACGGATTAACGTCGCTATGCGGGGCACCACTGTATTAATGTTCAAATGTCTTTTTGATTATGAATGTTGTTTATTTTGATTGTGCTGTTTTTATTGTTATTTAATGATATTTTATGATTTTATGAGCCACCCCGAGTAGACGCTGTCTAGGGGGGCGGGGTATAAATCGAATGAATAAATAAAAATAAATAAATAAATTACTAAATCTCTTTTTTAATACAAACGCTGTACTACTGAGAGGCATAAATAGGGGAAATCCACTTCTTGTTTTAATTTTTTTGTATATATTTATTTATTTTAAAGCTGGGGATATGGTTAGGAATACAGAAAGTAAAGGCGGATATGTGGGAAAAATAAGGGGGGAGGAGAAAAATGCACTGTGGGAAACTTCTGCTTAAAGGTTGTAGCTGCATTCTGTTCCAGTGACATGCATACACTCCTGACAGGAAGCGGCAGCTGCCAGCAGGCGGGGTAACCACTTATTCTGCCCCTTTGCTTAGAGGTAGAGCATAAGATCAAAGAGTTATTTCAGCCAATTCTAGTTGCAATTGGGTAACTAGTATCCTATCTGAATTCTAACAACATACTATGTAACTCATGCTAAGTCAATAAAAAGAGTTCTCAGGGCGTTGCCTTGAGACTCTGCTGGCTCAGACATCCGTTGTCAACTCCTTTAGTTTATTCTCTAAGGCAATTAGCCTTCCTATGTTCTGTGATTCCCCCCCCCAATCTGGTGCCCGAGCAGGGATTTGAATAGAAGTAAAAAAGTGTTTTCCAGGTTCCAGGAGGTTGTTGAAAGGTAATCATGCCTCTGGTAGGTGCACCATTGGTAAAAACAGTTTGGTAAAAACAGCATCAGGGGGAGGAGTAGCAGAGAAAAGAGAGGAAAAGCTAAAGGGTACTTGCTGAATGAATGTTAAGCAAGGGTCTTTAGGAGGATTAAAATGCATGTCACCAATATAGTCTGAAAAAGCAATTTGACAAGTTAGTGATGTAGACATAAAATGATCATGCTCAGCTTTGGAAATAGGTAAGTAACAACACAGAAGATTGCAACCTGTGAGTTGTTTGGCCTAGGGGGTGGGGCTTTCTGCTTTAAATAAGGGTTTCCCAGGACCGCCTTTTTAGAAGAAAGCCCGACTGGTCTTGATGTATTGTCTGTATTAAAATTCTTTTCAATTTAGTTCAGTTCAGTTCAGTTCAAATTTATTGTAAAAGCCGTCACAATTGTTTAAAATACACATATGGTCAATTAAAATCATGATAAAACCACAGACATATAAAATAATAAGACACCCCTCATATCTGAGAATCTCCCACACAATTGATCGCAATGGCTTTCAGAAAATTAGCCCGAATATTCAAATAGCCCGAATATTTCTGGCCGCTTTTGCGAATAGCGCTGTTCTATACGTAACATAAGGGTCACAGTCCAAGAGTAACCTGACCACCTTTATCTGAGGGCTTTTCTCCTGTAGAGAAGCCAAAATGTTACCAAGGAGCTTTTCTCAGGGGTTCTGATATAGCTGACAATAGAGTAAATAATGGAGAGCATCCTCTATCTCACCTGCTCCGCAGATGCACAGCCTTAGATGTTTAGGGACATTCATGTACCTGCCATCTAAGATAGCGGCTGGCATGGTTTGAAAGTGGAGTTTCAATTTAGTTGCTAACATGGTTGCAGTAATGAGATGGTCTGTAGTTTTTAATTTCTTTACCCTCTGTGTTTTCCTTATGTATGAGAGAAATTATCACCCCGGACCACGTTGGTGGCAATTCTCCCTTTTCTACAAATTCCAAGAGTTTCTTATTTGGTTTGAGCAATACATTTTCTAATTCTTTATAATATTCCGCTGACAGACCATCTGGGCCTGGTGATTTCCCATTCTTTTCCTTTTTGAGGGCTTCAATTATTTCTGCATATGTTAAGGGCTCATTTAAGGACTGCATTTGGTCTTTAGTCAATTCAGTACATATTCTTTCTGAGCTTCTTTTTCTACTTCCTTTCGATTGTATGAATTCTGGTAGAAGTCCTCAACGATCTTTTTTATTTCTTCATTTAAATTTCTCAGTCCCTGTTTCATCTTTCAGTGTTCGTATTATTGTTCTCCTTCTCTTTCCTTAAGTTATATGCTAACCATGTTCCCAGCTTGTTTGCATTTTCAAAAATTTTTTGCTTTGCAAATTTAAGCTTCTTTGCAGTTTCCTCAGTGAGCAATATATTTCTCTGGTGTTGTACTAAAGTTATCTTCTCTTTCAGTTCTGTATTTGTTGGGTTTTGCTTCAGCTGTAGTTCATTTGAGGCTAATCTATTTTCCAAAATCTTATATTTTTTCTGTCTTTCTCTTTTTTGTTTTGATGCAAATCTTATGGCTGCTCCTCTAAAAATGCCTCCCAAACCATTATCATTGGTGTTTCTGGCCTCATATTCTGTTTGAAGAAGAAATCCACGCCTTCTTTTATTTGCTTAATAAATTTCTCATTTTTTTGAGTGTGAAGTACTGAGCTTCCAATTAAATTTTCTTGATTTCTTACCCTGTTGTAATGAAATTGGAATGTGTTAGGTAAAATGTGTATTTGCTCCAATTCTTTCATTAGGCTTGTTGAGATCTTTTAGGAATTGTTCATTGCAATTCAGTAGATAAGTCATAACAGGATCAGAATTTAGTGAGCAACATGTACCAAAGTAATACAGCTGGGTTAATTGAGACAGCTGTGGGACAACCAAATTGATTGGAGCAACCAAGAATAAAGCTAGCCAAGCTAGCAGACACAAACTGTTGGGTAGTTGGTGGTTGTGTAGTTGAGAGCTGTTTATTTGGTTGATAAGTTTCATTGACTGTGAAAGAAATTTATGCTGCATCGCTGGATGAAGACTTGCTACATTGCAAGAGGAAGGTCCTGGAGGAAGACTATCTCCGTGGTGAGAGGAGAAGACTTCGTGGATGCTGGACTATTTACATTGGTAACAATCTTTGGATACTGAACCTGTAATTTACTATTGCAAACTGAAGAACTACTGTGAAAGACCAGGACTGTGTAAAGACCAAGAGAAGTTGTATTTGTACCTGTATATAGGAACTTTAATGTAAATAATTCTACCTACACTACAACAGTGTCTGTTTGGTTTCATCTCTGAGCAGTTCATTTCACCATAGCACCCCCTGGCGTAGTCTGGTAACACCGCACCTCTGTCAATTGGTTATGGGCCCAGACAGCGCAACAGACTGCATCCAGGTATAAATTTAAGAAGCTATTTGAAGAAACTGCTGACCAGAGAGAGAGCCAAGTAGTGTGGCTACAGTCTGTGGTAAAAATGGCCAACGAAATGTCTATGGCTGGACTGTGCATAAAGAAGTTGAATGGGGAGAATTATTCAACTTGGCAGCAGAAGGTTCAATTGCTATTACAAAAGGAAGCATTATGGGACATAATAGAAAATCCCCCAGCAGTGCTAGATGAAGAAAAAGAGCACTAAATTTTAAAGCACTGGCGATTATTGGGTTAACTCTAGAGGACCGTCTTCTTATCCACCTGAGAGGCCAAAACTCAGCAAAGAAGGCATGGGAGGATTTAAGGAGACTCTTCGTAAGAGATAACATTGGAAGCCAGATACAAATTGCCAGAAAACTTTTTCGAACTAGACTGCAAGCTGGAGGGAGTATGCTTCAACATTTAGAGGTAATGAAGTCAATGCTGATGGACTTAAGAGAAAAGAACATCACATTTACAGAAATACAGGAAACATTTATTATTCTGTCTTCATTAGATGAGTCATATGATCAGCTGGTGACCAATTTGGAAATTCTTCCTCAAGCAGAGCTGACAGTAATTAATATAACGAGCAAACTTTTGGAAGTAGAGCAAAAGAGGAAAGATAACAAACAACTCCGAGACTCCAAACTGACTAATCACCGTGATAAGCTGAAAGAAAGTGAGGAGGAGTTGGACACAGCTGCAAACATTCATTCTGGAAAATGCTGTTTTTCCTGTGGCTCAAGAAAACATCTGATAAGAGATTGTAAATTTAAGAAAGAAAAAGAAAAACAAACAAGACGCAAGAGAGAAACACTAAACCTAACTGAGGAAATTTATAACTCTGAACAACAAGAAGAGTGGATTGTTGATTCTGGAGCAACAGCCAGCATGTGTAAGAACAAAAAGCTAATATTTAACTACCAACCTGTATTCAACCAACAAGTATGCTTAGCAGATGGTATTAGTGCTAAAATACTGGGAAGAGGTAAAGTTAAATTGCCTTATATAGCTAAACCAATAGATGTTTTACATGTTCCAAAATTGAAGCATAATTTACTTTCTGTGAGTTCATTAGCAAAGAATGGGTTTATCAGCACTTTCTATGAGGATAAATGTATAATAACTAGCAAGAACAATGAAAAATTGAATTGCTATGTTAGAAATAATTTATATAGACTAAACTGTACTAGGGCTAACAATGTCTATGAGAACAAATGTACACACAAAGATTGTATTCATTTATGGCATCAAAGACTAGGACATGCAAACTACAAAACACTGAGAAAAACAATTGAAAACTCAGTAGGAGTTAATTTAAAGCAATGTAATGAATATGTAAATTGTCAAGCATGTCAATTAGCCAAGAGTAAGAAAGCTCCTATAATGAAACATAGTGATGTACAAGTGAAAAATATATTAGATTTGGTGTCAATTGATGTAATAGGACCCAAATGTGCATCATTAGGAGGAGCTAGATACATTCTCTCTATCCAAGACCAAAAGTCCAGGTTTGGATTCTGCTATCTCATGAAAGATAAAAGTACAGTACATGTAGAGTTTGAAAAATGGCTCAAATTTGTAGAGCGCAAAACAGGAAAAAAGGTTAAGATGGTACAAACTGACAATGGAACGGAGTTTACCAATGCCAAATTTCAAGCAATATTAAGAAAAAATGGTATTACTCACAGGAGAGCCGCTCCCTATACACCTACTCAGAATGCCTTTATTGAAAGAAAGGGCCAAACTCTGCAGAACATGGCTGAGGCAATGATTAGGGGGAGTAAACTGTCTGAGAAATATTGGGGTGAAGCTATACTGTGCGCAAATTTTTATATTAATATTCTTTGGCACAGTGGAATAGACAACATACCTTACACAATTTGGACTGGGAGAAAACCAAATTTAAAATTTTTACATGTTTTTGGATCTCCTGCATGGGTTCACATCCCAAAAGAAATAAGGAGAAAGGGAGAAAAGAAAGCCAAATTAATGTATTTCGTTGGATACCAACAAAATAGGAGAGCATTTAGGTTTGGATTGCCAAATACCAACAAACTTGTCATAAGTAGCAGTGCTTCATTTAACGAGCACAGTAACTGGGACAAAATATGTAAACCCCCAGAAACAATAATTAAATTGCCTGAAAGGAATAAAAATAGTGAGGATAGTGGAGATGATAGTGATTCTCAAACAGAGCAAGAAATAAAAAGAGAAGTAGAACCTGTGGAAATGCAATCTGATACAGAAATTCCATCCAACTCAGAAGAGAGGGAAACTCTCGAGGAGGACAGGGAATTACCTAGGAGGTCTAGCAGAGAGAGAAGAACTCCAGACAGGTACAAGCCTGAGACCTTTTACTGTCTCAATGTAGCTGAGCCAGAGACATATGATGATATATGCAATATGCCTGAGAAGGAACAAATAAAATGGAAAGAGGCAATGGAGAAAGAGTTAAATTCATTAAAACAACTAAAAGTTTATGAGGAAGTGAAACTGCCTGAAAAATCAAAAGTAATTGGATCCAGATGGATATTTAAAAGGAAGGTGGATGCCAATGGTAATATGAGGTATAGAGCAAGGCTAGTGGCAAAGGGGTATGCTCAAACATCAAACGACTATGATCAAGTTTTTGCACCGGCTCTAAAACCAGAGACATTGAGATTTGTTTTAACCTATGTAGCCAAACATAATCTCATGACCAGGCATGTTGACAAAGAAACAGCCTATTTATATGCTGACCTGAAACACACAATTTATATGGAAATACCACCAGGCATTGAAAATGAAGGTAAATGCTGGATATTAAAGAAAAGCTTATATGGTCTGAGGCAAAGTGGCCATGAATGGAACCAACATTTAACCAAAACTTTAAAAGATAATGTTTTTGTGCAAGGAAAGGCAGACCCTTGTTTATTCATAAATGAGAAAACACAAGCTATAATATTAGTATTTGTTGACGATTTAGCCATATTTACCAAGGATAAGAAAGAAGCTGAAGAAACAATTCAAATGTTAAAGAGACACTACAAATTAAGAGATTTAGGAGAAATAAGTAACTACTTAGGAGTAGAAATAGAAAGAAGTGAGAGAGGATTTAAAATAGCTCAAAAGAGCAAAATATTAAAACTCCTAAAACAATACAAGATGGAAGATTGTAAAGGTGCAGCAACTCCTATGAACATTGAGTTTGAGAAAGAACATATTAATGGTCCAGAATGTGATATTGAAATATATAGATCACTGATAGGCAGCTTACTATATTTAAGTAGATGGTCAAGGCCAGATATATCTATAGCTGTGAACTTATCAAGGAATGTGAGCAAACCGAATGAAAGGCACTGGCAATCAGCAAAAAGAGTACTAAGGTATTTAAAGGAGGCACAAAATAAAAAGCTAAATTTAGAACCAGAGGGAGAACTTTCTATTACTGCTTATGCCGATGCTAATTATGGGAGTGATTTAATAACCAGAAGATCAACATCAGGCGTGACAGTGCATTTGGGAGGAAGTTTGGTAAGCTGGAAGACAGCTAGACAAAAATTTATATCATTGTCTTCTGCTGAATCTGAATATGCAGCATTATCTGAATTATGTACAGATTTAATTTTCTATAAACAATTGGCACAAGATCTGGGAGTAAATATAAAATCACAAATTAAAGTGTTTGAAGATAATCAAGCGGTCATACAAATGGCAAACTCACCAAATGTAAGGAGCAGATCAAAACACACGGATATCAGGTACCAAAATGTTAAGCAAAGTATAGAAAATGGGTTAATAGAACTAGTATACTGTGGAACAAAAAATAATAAAGCTGATTGTTTGACTAAAGTATTGGGACCAACTAAACATGACAAAGCTTGTGAAATGTTGGGAATGATATAATATATATATAAATGTAAAAAGAACTCTGTATATGCTAGAAGCAATGAAAAATGTAAATAAATATGTAACAGAATTGCTCTAAACAATTGGAGGAGATTGACAGGTCTCAAATCAACCTTTAGGAATTGTTCATTGCAATTCAGTAGATAAGTCATAATAGGATCAGAATTTAGTGAGCAACATGTACCAAAGTAATACAGCTGGGTTAATTGAGACAGCTGTGGGACAACCAAATTGATTGGAGCAACCAAGAATAAAGCTAGCCAAGCTAGCAGACACAAACTGTTGGGTAGTTGGTGGTTGTGTAGTTGAGAGCTGTTTATTTGGTTGATAAGTTTCATTGACTGTGAAAGAAATTTATGCTGCATCGCTGGATGAAGAGTTGCTACATTGCAAGAGGAAGGTCCTGGAGGAAGACTATCTCCGTGGTGAGAGGAGAAGACTTCGTGGATGCTGGACTATTTACATTGGTAACAATCTTTGGATACTGAACCTGTAATTTACTATTGCAAACTGAAGAACTACTGTGAAAGACCAGGACTGTGTAAAGACCAAGAGAAGTTGTATTTGTACCTGTATATAGGAACTTTAATGTAAATAATTCTACCTACACTACAACAGTGTCTGTTTGGTTTCATCTCTGAGCAGTTCATTTCACCATAGCGCCGCCTGGCGTAGTCTGGTAACGCCGCACCTCTGTCACAACGTATCAATTCTTGACCACGATTTATGTCTGTTAAAATAAAAGGTATAGTCTCTTGTCTTTGGGTAACACATCCTCCAGGCATCTATGATATTTACTTCTTCTGCCAGTTGTAGAAAATTTCTTGAAAATGTTCCTCTCTTTTTTTTGGTTATTTTATCTGATTGTGTGTCTAGTTCTTTGTCAAAAACAGCATTAAAATCTCCTGTTAAACAGCAGGAGTCATAATCTTTATTCTAGTTTCAATTGTTTTAAAAAAATCTTGATTTCCATTTGGCACATAAATATTAATAATTAGCATTTTCTTTGATTCTCTTTGGATTTCCACCATTAGTATCCTTCTGCATATGTTAAGGGCAGGTAAAAATTTGTTTTGGCTCCAGTTCTTTCTTTATGTACATAGCCATTCCTTTCTTCTTTTTACTTCTAACCGAAGCTACAAACAATTTTCCTAGCCTTGAACATTCCAGCAGTTTCTGATCTGCTCTTTTCATATGAGTTTCTTGAATGCAAATCACATCAGATTTCTGTTTCTGCAGTTGTAGAAATATTTTTTCTGTTTTTAGGTGAGTTCAGGCCATTTATATTGACTGAAAAAAATCTTCATTTGTTTTCTAGTCATCTTGTTGATTACTACCTTTCTGTTTTTTTCTTGTCATGCCTCTGGTATGTCTTGGCTCAGCTACTTCCTGTTCTCCTAGCTCTGTGTCTGATTCTTTTTTCTTTTTCTTTCTTTTTTGAATATTTTATTTTATTTTATTCCTACATACAAAAACACACACACAAAACAAACACAATACAAATAAAATCAAAAACGAAAACAAAACAAAACCCCACATATATAGGCAGGCGGTAGGCATTTCCATATGGTATTATCCATTATTAAAGGTCTGACTGCATCAACCTAATTACTCTATAAGAATTTCAAATATAATCCGTCCTAAGATTGTACTAATTCTAATAATTATTTCTCTCACATCCTTGGCTACCAACTATTCCTCAAAATATCCATGCTACCATCATGCAGAATCTGTATTTCAACAATAAATCACACCATAAGAAAGACAAAACAAAGCAGAACCACAAAATAATATATCTAACATTGACTACTCAATCATATTATACTTCGTATGTGCTTAGTGTCTTTATATAAATGCATTGATTGATCTCCTACAGTTTACAGTCTATGCAAATATGTATTCCATATCAGGATTTCACATGGTATCAATACTTCAGAGAATGAGTATGTTATATATCTCTCACCTTATAAATTTAATCATATTGGCATTCATGGGTATTTTATTTCTTTAAATGTGTGCCTTAGAATAATCAATTTCTAATGTTATATTCATCATAAACAAGATCACAAGGTATACTCATTTAGCTTAATAATCTCCCATGTTCTATTAAATTCTATTTTACATCTAAACATACATGTATTTCATATCCAAATTTCACATTTCATCAGCATTTCAAATATTGTCCATATCTCTTATGGCATTAATTGGCTACAGTAAATTTGCATCTTAAAGAGTACCTTAAGATCCACAATTTCTAATATTATATTCATCATACATATTTCATATTACATAATTGATAAATCTTAATTGTCCTTTATCTCCAAATATAAATCAGAATCGTTTTGTTATTGTATTCATCAATTATCATTTCCCCTTTTATTTATAGCACTCTAAACCTAAAACTAAAATTGGCTCCTTTTTTTACTAGTTTTAAAATGCTATCTATAGAATCCTATTAGGCTATTTTCTCTCTGAGTTGGTGAATTTTTCCCAATTATCATGTCCTTTTGAAGCCAAGCAATGTCTGATTTGTAATCATCCAGTTTCCCTTTCAGCCCCGCCTTTTCGCTTCTCCGCTTTGCATAAACACCCATCAAATTCGGACACCTCTCTTTTCCATCCACCTGAACCTCTTTCTCACCATACAAATCAATTTCCCTAATCTCCTTTTTGAAGAATTCACCCTCCTTTGTCACTCTTCCTTGCGATTTTGCAGTGAGGTAATCTGTTCCAATCTGCTGTTTTGATGAGAGATTCTCTGCTGTTTCCTTCAACTCTGAAAGCACAGTCTGGAGTTCATAAAATTGAGTTTTCAGGTGATCAAGAATATTCCTTTGTAAGTTCTGATAAGCATTTACTATATCTTGTTACATCCATCGTAATTGCGAAGTAGATGTTCAAAGATGCCTCCACAACTCATTTAAAAAAAACATTCCTTGTTATAGAAAATACTCCCAAACTTGATTTGTTTTGCTTCTCCCAGCCGAAAGCCATAAAATACTTAAGTAATAAAAGTTAGTTCCTCAACAGAGCTAATGATATATACTGTCCCAGACTCCAGCTTTCTCCAGATAGCTTTGATTGTAAATTGTAGAATCAGTCATAAGAATCTCCTTAAATCTTCTTTTCTTCCCTTTTTTTATTATTATTATTATTATTATTATTATTGTTGTTGTTGTTGTTGTTGTTGTTGTTGTTGTTGTTGTTGTTATAAAAGTTCATAAAAGTTACTATGAGTTGTTCCCACCGAGGACAGGAGGCAAATAACAAAAGTCTCTGTCCTTATCCGCTCCAGCTCCTCTTTTCAGGCGTGACACAGTAATAAAATACCGATCTGTTTGGGTAAAGCTTGTTTGCCACTTCAAGATTTCACTATCTTCTTAAACTCAGCCACTTACTGTAAGTTTATTTTGTACTTACAAAGGCAATGTTGAGACCAATTAGCTCTGTTGATGCAGTCCTTCATAAATCTTTGTGCTTTCCCCTCCTGCCACGGAGCTTTACAGCTAGGACGACCATAAAAAAATGGCGTCGGCGGAATCCTTTGTCTAGAGAAGGAGTAATCTAAAGAGGTGGTTGCTTTCCACCCCCCAGAAGTCCTCCGCTCTCTTACGACCCAGGGGTGGGCTTCTCCTAGCCCCCCCACCCCTAATTTCTCAAGGGGATTCTGGATTCTCGGCATGCAGCAGAAATCTGGAGAGCTCCAGATTTCTTGCTGCCTCACTGTTTGTAGCTCTGCCCCCTCGCTCTGTGTCTGATTCTGATTGTGACTGGTGATCTGATTTCTCTTGAGGTCTTTCTTCTGATTCCCCCTCCTTCTTTCTTTCTCCCTGTATTTTCAGATTCTTCTCATTTTCCCCCATAAAATCTTGCGCTTTCATCAGCGATGTTATATCTCTGTGTGTCAATTCAAAAAAATAAATCTTCTGGTGTCAGCCATCTATATGAAATTCCATTTTGTTGAAGTAACGATGCAAGGGAGGAGTATTGCTTCCTTCTATGCCTCATTTGCCAGGGACTTTGTTTTAATACATTAATTTTCTTGTCTTCTATTATCAATTGTTTAACTTGTGAGGCTCCTAAAACCTTGTCGCTAATTGATTTCTTTGTAAATCTCACATAAATTTCTTTGGGTAACTTGTTTCTTCTGGTCTATGCTGTGTTCACCTGAAAGTTGCTTCCAAACAATGATGAAAGTCAACTGCTTCCATCCCTATTTCTGCAGCCAAGGCTTTACTCATTAGTATCTCTAGTTCCTCCCCTTCCTTTTCTGGCACATTTTGGAATCTGTAGCATTATTAATCTGTTTCTAGCATTACTAATTTGTCATTATTTTGTTTTTGATACTTCTGTACTGTCTCTAGTATTTCTTCAGTTTGGTTCACTCCATATGTACCTCTCACTTTTTCCTCAATATCTTGTGTTTTTGTTTTCACTTCAGTTATATGTTGTTTGGCTTCTGATATCTCAGTTTTCATCTCTTTCATCTGTTCCACTATTTGGCTGAGGTGTTCATTTACTTGTTGAAATCCTGTTGTTAGTACATTTTGCATGGTAGTCTGCCATTCTTTTTCTGGTTCTTGTGCCACTAGTTTTCCCAGACTTTGAGACTGGGCAGGAGAGGTTCCAGGCGTTTGGGGCTTTGGTTTTTTGGAGGCAATTTCAATCTTTTCAGTAACAATATCTCAATATTCCTCCTACTATCTTTGAATAGAGGTTGTGTGAATTATACTATACCCTTAAACAAAATAACCAAACCTTAAATACATCACTTGCTCTTTCAGAAATTTCCACTATTTAAACAACAAACAAAACCCACAACCAACAACTTCCCCTAGGATCTTCCTCCAATCTTTACATAGGTATTATAGTATGTAAATCAGCTTTTAGCCCAGCAGTTTAAAATACAACCATGGCAAAAATGTTCTTTCTTCTCAAGAATCCTAGCAGTGATGTTATGTCTCAACTCTATTACCAGAGTCCCATGCAATCCAACGAAGAAAGTCCAAGCTGACACAATCACAGGATTTCAAACCTCAGTATTTGTACAGTTCCAGCCTCAATGCAATGCTCCAGAGTCCCAAACAACGTTCCACATGTCAAAACGAAGCTAGGAAAAATCTCCAGCTTTCCCACCCCAATATTTGTACAGTTCCAATCTCAGCGCAATGTTCCAAAGTCCCAAAGGCTTCCCATGTATCAAATCCAATATAATATAGGAGTATTGAGACTGTCACTTAGCTTTCCTCCAGTAGGTGTCCTTATAATCCACTGTATGTTCCTTCCAGCATAAATCCATCCAACAACTCCAGTCCTAGTTTTCCCAGTTCCACAGTCCACCCTCAACGACATTATCTCTCTCAGCCAACTTCTGTTTATAATAATCCAGCCCTTTACAGCTGTAGCCTCTGAGGGGGGTCTCCCAAGGCTCCCCCACCCCAGGAATATTATACAGTTCCCAATTTTTGTAGCACTCTGTCTATACTATTAAGAAGTCTGGTAGCACAGTGTTATTTTTTTTCAGTCTGTTTTTCTTATTGATAGAAGCTTTAAGTCTCATCCGTTGTTATTTATTTCACCCTGGGATTTTTTTTTCCAGGATAAAGTTTTTTCTCTCTCTCACTGTCTCATTGTTGGCCTTGATCGGCCTGCAATTTAAAAGCTAGTTTCACTTTTGAGACAGCAAGATAGCAGAACCGGTAAGCAAGTTCTCTGCTTTCCCAATTTTCGGCCAAATATTTTGCACTCTAGTATCTCTTTCCACTTTGTAGGGATATTCATAGATTGAAGGCTTCAATTTATTTTATTGCTGTCAAATTTCAATGCAGTATTTGCTTGTTCTCCTCTCCTCTGGGGGTGGTGCTGTTTACAGTTTCACTGCCCAAGATGGCTCCCACATCCGATCTGTGCTCAGGTGATCTCTTCAGAGGGAAGAAATATCAGGTTGCTGCCCAGCTTCCTTCTCTCTTCTGTTGCTCACCAACTGCTCCAAGGAGGCTTCTCCTAGCCTACCCTTCGATTCCGCCATCTCCTGAAGGACCCCCAGACCGGGCAGTTCCAGCTTTCCCCAGGAGCTACTCAGGAGCTGCTGGCATCACCATGACCCCATCTCTCTTCCATGGTTGCATATATTTTGTAATCTACATTTAGTAATGAGATCGGTCTGTAATTTTTAATTTCTTTACCCTCTGTATTTTCCTTATGTATGAGAGAGATTATTGCTTCAGACCATGTTGGTGGTAATTCTCCCTTTTCTTCAATAAATTCCAAGTGTTTATTATATGGTTTAAACAATATATCTTCCAATTCTTTGTAATATTCAGCTGGAAGTCCATCTGGGGCTGGTGATTTCCCTTTTTTTACTTTTTGAGGGCTTCTATAATTTCTGTAGATGTTAAAGCAGTGGTCCCCAATCTTTTTGACTCTGTGGACTGGTTGGGGGGATGGGGTGTGTGCACAGGGGCAGGGCTCCCCTACACTTGAGCACATGTGCGAAGGGATAGCACTTGCTTGCGTGTGCATGTGTGCACTTGCATACATGTGCAAAGGGGTGGGTGGTGCTTGCAGCGCTTGTGTGCACACTCATGCACATGTGCCAAGGGGCTGTGCAGGTGGGCATGCGGGTGTAGTGTGTGCTGGGAGTGAATGATATGTGTCCATGGCCCAGTCTGGCCAAGGCCACAGACCGGCACCAGGCTGCGGACTGGGAGTTGGGGACCCCTGTGTTAAAGGATCATTTAAAGACTGCATTTGATCTTTGGTCAGTTTTATATTGTTGTATTTCAGTACATAGTCTTTCTGAGATTCTTTATCTACTTCCTTTTTACTATATAAATTTTGATAGAAGTCCTCTGCAATCTTTTTTATTTCTTCTTGTTTAAATTTCTCAATCCCTGTTTCATCTTTCAGTGTTTGTATTGTTGTTTTCTCCTTCTCTTTCCTTAATTTATATGCTAACCATGCTCCCAACTTGTTTACATTTTCAAAAAAATTCGTTTTGCAAATTTAAGCTTCTTTGCAGTTTCCTCAGTGAGCAATATATTTCTTTGGTGTTGTACTAACTTTACCTTCTCTTTCAATTCTGTGTTTGATGAATTTTGTTTCAGCTGTAGTTTATCTGAGGCTAATGTTTTTTCCAAAATCTTATATTTATTCTGTCTTTCTCTTTTTTTGTTGCAAATCTTATGGCTGCTCCTCTAAAAAATGGCTTACTTGCCTCCCAAACCATTGTCATTGGTATTTCTGACCTCATGTTCTGTTTGAAGAAGTCTATGGCTTCTTTTATTTGCTTATTAAGCTCCTCATTCTTTAAATGTGAAGTACTGAGCCTCCAGTTAAATTCTCTTGATTTGCTACGAAGTTATAATGAAATGTGATTATGGTCTACAAATGTATTAGGCAAAATATCTATTTACTCCAATTCTTTCATTAGGCTTATTGAGATCCAACATGTATCAATTCTTGACTACAATTTATGTCTATTAGAATAAAAAGTATAGTATTTTGTCTTTGGGTAAGACATCCTCCAGGCATCTATGATATTTACTTATTCTGCCAATTGTAGAAAATTTATTGAGATTGTTCCTTTTTCTATTTTATTTTGTCTGATTTTGTATTTAATTCTTTGTCAAAAACAGCATTAAAGTCTCCTATCACACAATAGTGATCATAATCTTTGTCTGTTAGTTGTAGTTGTAATTGTTTGAAGGAATTATCTTCATTTTCATTTGGAATATAAATATTAATAATTAGCATTTTTGTTGATTCTCTTTAGATTTCCACCATCAATGTCCTTCCATTGTCTGAGGCAAGAATTAATGTTGGCTCCAGTTCTTTCTTTATATACATAGCTGCACCTCTCTTCTTTTTACTTATGTCCAAAGCTGCAAACAATTTTCCTAACCTTGAACATTCCAACAATTTCTGATCTGCTTTTTTCATATGGGTTTCTTGTTTGCAAATTACATCAGATTTCTGTTTCTACAGCTGTAAATTTTTTTTTCAGTTTTTGAGGTGAGTTCAGGCCATTTATATTGACTGAAAAAATCTTCATTTGTTTTTTAGTCATCTTGTTGGTTACTATCTTTCTGTTTTTTTCTCGTCATGCCTCTGGTATATCTTGGCTAAGCTACTTCCTGTTTTTTTGGCTCTGTGTCTGATTCTGATTGTCATGAGCGGTCTGATTTTCCTTGAGGTCTTTCTTCTTTTTATATTCAATTCATGCCTGTTAAACATTGTGTTACATGGGTTGCTTATAATTATTTATTTTTTGTGTCTTGGTGTCTTCTTCATTGTCTCTTCAAAATCTATACATTTTGTAAACATTTAAACCATTCATGTGTGTTTTAGTATACAATATTGGCTACTATCATAATATTGCTCCTTCACAGATTGCTGCCTTGTCATGGCGAAGGGGCTTGAGTAATTCAGAGAAGCTATGGGCTATGCTACGCACCCAAGACAGACAGGTCATAGTGGAGAGTTTTGACTAAACGTGATCCACCTAGAGCAGGAATTGGCAAGCCATTCCAGTATCTTTGCCAAGAAACCCCCATGAACAGAAACAAAAAGCTAAAATATATGATGCTGGAAGATGAGCCCCTCAGGTTGGAAGGCGTCCAACATGCTACTAAGGAAGAGTGGAGGACAAGTGCAAGTAGCTCCAGAGCTAATGAAGTGGTTGGGCCAAAGCGGAAAGGACGCTCAACTGTGGACGTGCCTGGAAGTGAAAGGAAAGTCTGATGCTGCAAAGAAAAATATTGCATAGGAACTGGAATGTAAGGTCTATGAACCTTGGTAAGCTGGATGCGGTCAAACAGGAGATGGAAAGAATAAACACTGACATCCTGGGCATCAGTGAACTAAAATGGACGGAGATAGATAGATAGATAGATAGATAGATAGATAGATAGATAGATAGATAGATAGATAGATAGACAGACAGACAGACAGACAGACAGACAGACAGACAGACAGACAGACAGATATAGATATAGATATACTGTATAATAGATATAGATGTATAGATATATATAGATATATAGATATAGATATATAGATATATGTATATATAGATATAGATATAGATATATAGATATAGATATCTATATATCTATATATCTATATAGAGATAGATAGATACAGTAGATAGATGGATAGATAGATGGATAGATAGATAGATAGATAGATAGATAGATAGATAGATAGATAGACAGATAGACAGATAGACAGATAGATAGATATAGATACAGTGGTGCCTCGCTTAGCGATTGCTTCGTTTAACGATGTATTCGCTTTGCGATGGGTTTCTTTGAGGAATTTTCAGCATTGTTTAACTATGTTCTCTATGGGGGAATTTTACTTAACGATGTCTGTGTTTGCTCATTTTTAAGTGTCTTACAATGTTTGGAACATGTTTTAAATGGTTGGAATAGTTAGTCCACCTTGTGAAACCTATGCACACTTAGTTTGGCTTTCTTCTGAGTCTTCGTTAATTTTTGTGGATTTCAATGAGGGAAAAAACAAAAAATCACCAAAAATTAACGAAGACTCAGAAGAAAGCCAAACTAAGTGTGCATAGGTTTCACAAGGTGGACTACCGAATCCAAGCATTTAAAACATGTTCCAAACATTGTAAGACACTTAAAAATGAGCGAAAACGGACATCGGAAAGGGTTTCAAAAGCACTGAAGCCGGCTTTCCGTTGGGGAAACATTGTTTCACTTAGCGATGTTTCCTTTGGGGATTTTCACTTAAGGACATTAATCCGTTCCCATTGGAACAGATTAACCAGTTTTCAATGCATTCCTATGGGAAATGGTGTTTCACTTAACGATGTTTCCCATAGCGATGGGTTTTTTGGAACCAATTAACATCGTTAAGCGAGGCACCACTGTATATAGATATAGATATATAGACACACACACACACAACACACACACACACACACACACACACACACACACACACACACACACACACACACACACACACACACACACACACTGTATTTTTCGCTCCATAAGACGCATCTCTCCATAAGACGCACCAAATTTTTAGGAGAAGAAAATAGGAAAATAATAATCTGTTTTCTTCTCCTAAAAATTTGGTGAGCCTTATGGAGAGGTCCGTCTTATAGAACACACCCTAGGACCCTTTGGAGGCTCACCCTGCCCCCCGGTGGCCAGAGGGGGCAAAATCGCCACCTTCAGGGACTCTTCTGAAGCTTTCCAAACCTCAAAAGAGTCCCAGAAGGTGGCAATTTTGCCCCCTCTGGCCCCGTGGGGGGGGCAGGGTGAGCCTCCAAAGGGTCCTAGGGTCTGTTCCAGGAGCCTTGGGAGGTTCCCTCCACCCCCCCCCCCACGGGGCCAGCGGGGGCGAAATTGCCAGCTTCCAGGACCTTTTCTGAGGCTTGAAAGGCTCAGAAAAGGTCCTGGAAGGTTGCAATTTCACCCCCGCTGTCCCTGTGGGGGGTGGGAGGAGCCTCACAAGGGTCCTCAAAGGCTCAGTCGGACCCTTGTGAGGCTCCCCCCACCCCCATGGGGCCAGTGGGGCTGAAATCACCAGTTTCCAGGACCTTTTCAGAGGCTTGAATGTGTGTGTATGTATGTGTATATATATGTACTGTATATGTGTATACAGTGGTGCCTTGCTAAACGATGATAATCCATTCCACTGAAATCGCTGTTTAGCGAAATCATTGTCTAGCGAAAAGCATTTCCCCATTGAAATGCATTGAAACCTGTTTAATGCGTTCCAATGGGGAAGAATTGTCATTGTCTAGTGAAGATGGGCCATAGGAAAGCCGCTTTGCAAACTGCCAATCAGCTGTTTAAATAGCTGTCTTGCGAAGCTAAGGTCCCGAAAACACCCGTTTTGCGAGCACGGAGGGAGCTGTCAAAATCGTTGTCTAGCGAAAATTGGTTTGCGAAGCAGGGACCAAACATTGTCCAGCGAAATTCCCCTATAGGAATTACTGTTCTGCGAATCGCTAAATCGCTATAGTGATCGCAAAAAGCCAATGTCTAGCAAAAAAACTGTCATGCGGGGTAACTGTCTAGCGAGGCACCACTCTCTCTCTCTCTCTCTCTCTCTCTCTCTCTCTCTCTGTGTGTGTGTGTGTGTGTGTGTGTGTGTGTGTGTGTGTGTGTGTGTGTGTGTGTGTGTGTGTGTGTGTGTGTGTATAGGCATGTATATGCGTATATGTGTATATATATGTGTGTGTATACACACACACACACACACACAGATATTGAAATCTTATCCTCTTTGGGGGAGGGTAGCAAAACCAAGGTCAAACAAAACCCTGTCGCACATAGCAGGTTTTTGCATTGTGTTCCCCTAAAATATGGGGGTGGAAGACATTTTCCAAATCGAAAACCGGTCCTAGATTATCGGGGTGGTTGGGGTGGAATGACAGTGCTTTTAAGCAACCTGGGAAACAAAACTGGACATAGATCCCAGACAGCGTCCAGCTGCATCTATAGGTCCAATCCAGAACCCAGCTATGCTGGAACATATCGATCGCTCTACTAACCTCGCTGCCCCCCCCGGCTTAAGCTCCTCTGGGATCACGCTGCGCAGCCCACACGCGCTTCGCTGCCCCCCTCCTCCTCCACAACAGCACAATCCCAATCAATCCCACCTGCGCTACTTGGAATGGGGGGCAATTCACACGTGGGGGGTGGAAAGAAGGGAGGCAAACCGGCTTGCACATTTTTAAAACAGCGCCTGTCACCATCCCAGGGTGCTGGGCCAGCAGCAGTGGATGTGGAGTGGGGGATCGGTGAGGCGGGGGCAGTAGAAGCTCTCACAGAGCCTCGCGTTCTGCACTGGAGCTGGAAGCTGGGCCGCCCAGCGGAGATGGTGTTAGTGGCAAGTTGTGCGCAGCGTGGGCCAGCTCCCAGCCCCATGCTTGCCCCCTTGGCCCCCGGCGGCGTGTCCAGTGAACAGGCACTGTGCCAGGGACTGGCCAGGCTGGCTGTGCCAAGGGGCTGCCCCCCCACCCCCGGATTGGGCAGTGCGGTGGATTTCATATGGTGGGCCAACAAGACGGGGGCTCTGCTGGAGTACTGCTCCCTCTCGTCATGTGAGCCAATCATCCAGGCTGCTTCAGAGAGGATGGAAGGAAGCAATGTGAGCAATGAGGAAAAAACTGTCTCAGGAGAAGAAGCTGCTGGTCCCAAACTATCTCTCCCTCCCCCGGGAGCTGAGTAAGGCTGAGTGTCTCTCTGGGCACCCAACACAACTGGGATGGCTTCCCTGATGAGGAGAGAAAGTAAAGTGACTCTCGGGTACCCGTTCCCCTCCAGTGTCCTTTTGTGAAGGACCAAAGATGGGGCTACCAGTTGAGTAGATGCAGGAAGGGCAAGAAAGGTTTGGAAACTTCTCCCAACCTCAACTACCTGCAGGCAAATGGGTATTGAGCATGGAGTCCTTGCGTTGGTATCCATAACCAAGGACTTTTCAACTGCCTCCGTTTACTACCCAGAGTGAACATTTCCCCACAAGCCGGGCTTGGCCCAGGCCCTGGGGGACTTGTGGAAGCCCCAGGCAAGTGGTTTTTGAAGCTGACTGACTCTGAGGAGGGGCACAGAGAGTACCAGGTAAAAACAGCATGTAAGTATCCAGATTAAGGTCTTTTTATTTATTTATTTATTGTCATTGTAAGTATATACACAGTATACCCATGAAAGTATACTTTCAAACAGGTTTTGCATTGCAGGCTGGAGCAACAGCAGGATAGCCCTTGGGGAAAGAAGAACAGCAGGAGAGGTTCCATGCCTGTCCCAAGAAAGGCCAGCAACAGCAGGTTGAGCGAGGGCAGCATCTTCCCGGCAGCACCACCACCACTAAAGGTGGAGGCAGCAGTAGACATGGGGTCAGTGAGTAAGGGTCGGCAGTAGAAGCCCACACACGGACCAAGTAAGAATGATCACACACACACACACCAATTTCAAATTATTCATTTTTCTTCCCTACAATTAGTGAAAGTTGAGGCCACTAGACAATTAATTGCACTTGAAGCATTGCTACTTGGCTCAGAAAATATCCAGCAGGGATTGGCTTCAAACTGAAAGTGGGCAGTCATGGAGAAGTTGAGCTGTGTAGTAACTGAATTTGGAAAGCCCCATGAAGCCAAAGTTTTGTGATTATCTTCACCTCTCTCTGAGTATTTACCTGAATGATATAGTTTTGGTACAACTGAGTTTGTTCCTTTCTATATGAACCTGAATCCTATATGTGTTTACTCACACACATAGTCTATTGAGGCTCATTTGGCATATGCCAAAGTGCTACTGAAGCCTTTGGATTAGAAATGGGATATTCGTATTCATTTCCTGGGAGAGACGAATATGAATATTGCCACCACAAGTCTCCCCTGGGAGACGAATATGAATATCCCATCTCTACTTTGGATCCTTCTGACATTTGATTGTCTTTTTGTTTTTGTATTTTAAGCTGATTTTAAAAATATCTTCTTGAGAGCTTTTCATGTAGTAGAAGCCTTCAAATCCTGCAGCTTAAAATGGCGCTTCCCTGACCAGCTCATGTGCATAGGCTGGGCATGCTGTTAGGTTTCTTTATGGCCCAGTTTCTTTGTCTAGACAAGATAGACATACTTATTCTGGGTGACATGGATGTTGCAAAGACAATTTGCTCCTGGGCAGAGTTATATTCGTGGCGTATCTTTTTGTTTGTTTCTTTTAAAGAAGCACATCATTTCAGTGACTTTCATTTTCAAAATAAGTCCTGACCAAAAAAAGAAAACAACATTTCAACAATAACTCAGCAAGTTAGGGATGATGTTAAGATCCGTGGCTTCCCTGATTCTTGACTCACACATTTTGATTGACACCCTGCTATCACCCATGTGTTGCTCACCAAGATGTCCCCTGTTTTGCATATGGACGTGGCTGAGTTGTTTGGGAAATACTTTGCACTTGTTTTGTAGGTTGCTTCCATTTAATGGGGTGCCTAGGCCTCATTAATGTGGATTTATGCTCCTCTAGTCCCAAATCTCAGACTTAGAGATGTTATCTTTTCATGCTGCTGTGCTCCAGCCTGCAACGTACATTGCTCTTTATCTCCTTAAACCAGTTTGGCATTGGCTTCTTTTCCAGTGACATGCATAGAAGTAAAACCTCCATTATGTATGCACCTTTTCAGTTTTCTTCAACAACTCAGAGACTATTGCTAGTTAAATATAGACTTTCGTACACAACATTTTTCTGCAGATGCCTACTCAAGTTCTCAGTCATCCACTTCATGAAACCAATTTTCACAGCTGGTATTCTGAAGGCAGGCTGATAATGGATGGAAGTCAAACTCTCTTTTCATGCTACCAGCTGATCTTCAAACCCATCACCAAGAGCTCTGGGAGAATGTTTGAGAAAGTGTTTCCTTGGTATTGGTGAAATTGTGATGAAACAGAAGCCAGCTACAAATGATGTGATTGTTTTACCTCTCTGGTACCTCAGACACTAGTTTAATGTGAGGTGAATTTTGGTAAACAAGAACCTCTTTTGTAAGGCGTAATGAATAAAGTGGGCAGGAGAGATGTTTGGTCATGGTGATTGCAATGGTGGTTGAGCATGCACACAGATAAGCAGTCACAAACACACTCCAAAATTGAGAATGGAACTTGGCATGCCCCAAGGACTCAAGTCTACCCAGGTTGGACTGTAGACTGAAGTACAAATGGAGATGACAAGCTTGCAATATTTCTTTGTATGCTCATCCTCTGAAGACAGCTTACCCCTCACTCCAAAAGATAAGCCATCATTCCTTGGGTCCCCTGTGTGACGAACACGGGTTCGAAAACACACGTGTACGCTTGGACAGAGAGCAATCAGGAGCTTGCACATGCTAAAATGGGCTGAAGAGTCCAATTCAACCAGCTATGCTACAATACTCCTTCTCACAAGTCTGCCCACATAAGAACACCCTGGTACTCTCAGATATTATTGTGAAAAGGTCAAGTGGGCTTTGTAGTCCTTAGACTTAACTTGCACCACTGACAGGACTCTAAGTAAGCTAGGCCGAGGCAGCACTCTCAGATGACCCTATGGCAAGTGTACTGTTCAGGAAACCAAATGAGTTTTATAATCTTTATTTTATTAAAGAAAAAGCATGTTACTAAGCCAAATTAAACCAAAACAAATAATCTAGCATTGTGCTGTTTAGTTACACAGATGTAGTGAGGCAAAGAAAACATGAAAAATAGAAAAGTATTCAAAAACCCAAAAAAGCCATTAAGATGAATAAAAACAGTTCCAGTCCAGGAAATCATTAGTAAACAAAAATAATCCAAGTTGGTTATGACAAGGCTATAGTCCTCAGTGATACTATAGAATAAAAATCCCTAAACAAAAGTAAAAATCCCTTATATGTCCCATAGTCCTTAGAAAAGAAAAATCCAGTAAATATACCATAGTCCTTACAAAATTACAAGAGCATAGTCCACATGGAGTATTCCAAGAAAAGAAGTCCATAAGGAATATTCCATAGAACAGTCCATAGAAAATAGTCAATGCACAGTCCTTAGGAAAATCCCATAAGTCCAAAAGTAATCCAGCAAAGCATAGAAACCAGTCCATGTAGGTAGGCCACCAAACTCTCTCTCAAGACATCAGGGTAAGTCCCATATGGCTGAAATGTAGGTCACGAATCACTGAAAGGTCGGTCTTGGAAAGACAATGTCCATAGGTAAAAAGTTCCTTTTTCAAGAGTAACTGGCAAGGGCCTAATGCACCTTCCCACAATGTCATCCAATCAGAGTTCGTTACTAGGCAAACAGTCCTGTTACATCACATGAATTCTTTCTCATACACAGCAGGTGTTATTTGGGTTACGGTGGTTTCTCAAAGAGACACAACATTTCCATCTATCTAATCACACAGAGTCCTTCTCAGGCCTTCAGAATAACATGCTCTCTGCTCGCCTAGAAAACAACTTGTCAGCATAGCACAGATATTATATACAAAGAAACAAAATGGAACCTCTCTGGCTCACTTCATAATTACAAAACCCATATGCCTTTAAAAGATTTTAACTTAACTTTGTAATCCCAAAAAGTTAGCGCTTCCCCCATTATTGGTTGTGTTATAAACAGTCTCACAATGTGAAAGTCCATGCTGCAAAACTGCTCCACCATCACCTCCTATAGCACTGGGCAAAGACTCTGAGAAAACCTTCACTCCTCCAGCTTCCTCAGCTGACTTTTCCGGTACCTTGAGTAGGCCACCCCCTTGGTATTTTTCTTTACTTCCGAACTGCCATGAAGTACACGAGGTCCCTGTCAACCTAACAGTGTCTGATTTCGCTGTTCTCTCTGGGCTAAGAGAAGGGGGGTTGTTTGAGATCTGACATGCATCAAGATCTGCTGACACAAGTCCTGGCAAAGAATTAAGCTGAGTCTCTATTCCACCATCCAGGTATTCCACTCCCTCATGAACTGCTGTTGCTTCTAAGCTCTCAGTCCCAGCAATTGCTTTATTACTTTGGAAAATCCCTTGCTCTCCTTCTTCTAGCAAACTCATAGTCTCCTCCCGAATTATTTCAGAACTTCTCACCTGTCCTGTGCTCTGAGAAAGAGCTGAGGTTGGTGCTGAGCTGAATTCCAATGCACTGCTATTCTCTGGAGTTCTGCAGTTTCCCCTTGGGTCGGCCGATGTTAATTTCCTCAAGTTCCCTTCGCGGCAAACTTTTTCCTGCATTCCTCCCTCTGCGCGCGTCTCCAGGGCCTGTAAATCCTCTGTTTGGGCGGACGATGAATCGCTGTCTTCTCTGGAATGCTCCTTAGCATTCCACTGGGCCTCGTTAACTCTTTCCACACACACATCTTGCATCTCAGGGTTGCTTCCAATTGTTTGAAGCGGAACTTGGAAAAACCTTTGCATCAAGCCAGGTTCTGTGCTAAGAAAACGTTTTAAAAGGATGTTTTCCTGATAAAGCTCACGTATCAGGAAATCTCTTTCCCTAATTTTCTGCTTGGCTTCCTCGAAAAATCTCGAAGCCATTTCTAAGAGTATATCTACGGTTTCTGACTGTTTTTTCTCCTCCATATCTGCTGGCCCTCTAGCCTTGGCTAGGTCAGCGAAAACAAACAAAAAGGAGAGAAAAAAAAAATTTAAAAATCTCCTCTGCACTTCTGACCAACTGCTGTCCCTTTTGCTATCCTAAGATAGGCGAGAGAACAAACAGCTGCCAAACCAAAATAAAATTAAAAATCTCTTCTGCACTTTTGACCAACTGCTGTCCCTTCTGTGACCCTAAGATCTGTGAGAAGACAGACAGCTGCCAAACCAAAATACTGAAAAATCCAAAAGGAAGAGAAAAGAAAAACTGTGATCACTCTGTGAACCCTAGAGTTACAGAGATGATCAATGACTGAACTGGGTGCAGATAGATACCTCCAAGATCATAGGGCATGACTCTAGGCCAAGCCAGATGCAACTAGGTACTCCTGCCAGATCCTAAGATCGTAGTGGGGAGACCCAGAGCTAGGCTGGAACACGGCCAGGTGCTCCGGCAAATCCTAAGATTATAGGAGTACGCTTAGGCCAAAACAAAAACAAAAAACCTGGATGCAAGTTCCAAAACAATGCAGTCAGAACAAAGTGGCCAGAGTCATTCATGCAATCCTAAGATTATGAAATGACCTGCTCAACTTGGGTGCAAGCACTCCAAAAATAAAGAACATGCATCTTGGAATTTCTTCACTACAACGTTGTAACAACCTGCACATGCCTACTGCTTAAATTCAATGGTTTCCTAACAGTTTGCTTGTCCCACTGGGAATCTCTTTCTTAAAAGAGCACCCCAGATTCTAACACACATTACCACAGCCTGAAGATTTAACACCTCTCACCACAGCCTTTAGATCTAACCGCTGGCAAACAGTGTTTCCTAGGAAATTACTGTTTACACCCAGGGAAGCACCTAGCTCCTTGAAGCCTCAGTGTCCCACTGCAATCAAAACTTAGCTTGTGGATCAGAGTCACTCAAGCTGCCAGATAGAACAAAAATTGGTCATCCTGAGGTACTACAAAACCCAGCACGTGGTTCATCGCGCAGCTGCCACCATGTGACGAACACGGGTTCGAAAACACACGTGTACGCTTGGACAGAGAGCAATCAGGAGCTTGCACATGCTAAAATGGGCTGAAGAGTCCAATTCAACCAGCTATGCTACAATACTCCTTCTCACAAGTCTGCCCACATAAGAACACCCTGGTACTCTCAGATATTATTGTGAAAAGGTCAAGTGGGCTTTGTAGTCCTTAGACTTAACTTGCACCACTGACAGGACTCTAAGTAAGCTAGGCCGAGGCAGCACTCTCAGATGACCCTATGGCAAGTGTACTGTTCAGGAAACCAAATGAGTTTTATAATCTTTATTTTATTAAAGAAAAAGCATGTTACTAAGCCAAATTAAACCAAAACAAATAATCTAGCATTGTGCTGTTTAGTTACACAGATGTAGTGAGGCAAAGAAAACATGAAAAATAGAAAAGTATTCAAAAACCCAAAAAAGCCATTAAGATGAATAAAAACAGTTCCAGTCCAGGAAATCATTAGTAAACAAAAATAATCCAAGTTGGTTATGACAAGGCTATAGTCCTCAGTGATACTATAGAATAAAAATCCCTAAACAAAAGTAAAAATCCCTTATATGTCCCATAGTCCTTAGAAAAGAAAAATCCAGTAAATATACCATAGTCCTTACAAAATTACAAGAGCATAGTCCACATGGAGTATTCCAAGAAAAGAAGTCCATAAGGAATATTCCATAGAACAGTCCATAGAAAATAGTCAATGCACAGTCCTTAGGAAAATCCCATAAGTCCAAAAGTAATCCAGCAAAGCATAGAAACCAGTCCATGTAGGTAGGCCACCAAACTCTCTCTCAAGACATCAGGGTAAGTCCCATATGGCTGAAATGTAGGTCACGAATCACTGAAAGGTCGGTCTTGGAAAGACAATGTCCATAGGTAAAAAGTTCCTTTTTCAAGAGTAACTGGCAAGGGCCTAATGCACCTTCCCACAATGTCATCCAATCAGAGTTCGTTACTAGGCAAACAGTCCTGTTACATCACATGAATTCTTTCTCATACACAGCAGGTGTTATTTGGGTTACGGTGGTTTCTCAAAGAGACACAACATTTCCATCTATCTAATCACACAGAGTCCTTCTCAGGCCTTCAGAATAACATGCTCTCTGCTCGCCTAGAAAACAACTTGTCAGCATAGCACAGATATTATATACAAAGAAACAAAATGGAACCTCTCTGGCTCACTTCATAATTACAAAACCCATATGCCTTTAAAAGATTTTAACTTAAAAACCCATCTCATCACACCCTGCAAAGGTATTCTGTATTCCAAATCTATGTTGGAGCAATACTTTTACTAGGCTAAATCAAAAGCTGGCTGGATAGTTCAGTGTTTAGGTATCTGGCTGTGAAGCCAGAGGTTGGGAGCTCAATTCCCCATTCTGCCTCCTGCAAGTACAGCTAGCCTATGCGGTCTTGGGAAAGCTGCACAGTTCCCAGAAGGAGGCAATGCCAAATCACTTTTGATTATTCTCTACCTAGAAAACCCACAAAAAGAGTCACCATAGGTCAGAATTGACTTGATGTCACATTATGATGATGAGACCAAATCAAAAGTCACAGAAAACTGTGGTCAAGCTTTTAGAGCCTCCAGGTCCCTTTGGCATGGCTGCTACAAACAATGGGGATGGGGAGGAGAAAGGGTTATGGAATGATTTGACATTAAAGCCTATAGAGTTGTGCTATATGTAAGAGTGTCAAGAAGTTACAAGAGGAAGCCATTGCAGGATCTCATACAGGGCTCCTCAGATGTTAGATTTCACCACGAACAGCCTTTAGGTATGTTGGGAACAGTCAATGAAGGGAAATAATTTTAAGTCTCCATTTGGAAAATACAAATGATGCCTTTAAAACAATGAGGCTCCCAGTCCACTGCCTAACAAGATGGCGGAAATCTCCAGGCAGTCACTGTGCTATCAAGGTTTCAACTTTTCAAAACTATTCACATTTCAAGTGACGTGTGCAATGGAAGCTTGGTTTCTGTATACTTACTCAAGCTCTGGGAGGCAGATTTAGGTTTGCTACTTACCATCAGTTCTTCATCCTCAGTCATAGAGTTAGTTAGTTTTTTTTTAAAAAATGATTCTTGGATTATGAACTATCCCAGGAGACTGAAATTCCTTCTAGTCAGCAAGGTATGTACAATTTCCAAAGTTAATCCATTCAACTACTCCACAACTCTTACTGGGGCGTACGGATGAACACCTTTGGCCAGTGATAGTTTACAGGACTTTAGTGGTCACAAATGTGAAAGAGAGAGAATGTGACAGCATAGCCATTGTTCTTTCTGGTAACAATCCTTCCAGAATTGATAAAGGGGCAAGAGGAGGGCTCTTTCTGCAAAGTTTTGTTCCTCCGTGTGTCTTTTACTGGGAGTTTACTACTCTGGTTCACAGCTCTTGCCTTCTGCTGGCACTTTTATATATCCTCCATTGGAACATTCAGCTCCCTGTTCCACACACTCACATCTGTCTCAGAGGGGGCGATGCTTCTGAGCATTTGCCCTCAGTTTGGTTTTATCGTCCCCGCGCTGTCATCTTTGTACTATCAATAATTGATCTTACAGTATCAGATCATTTACTGATTGCATTTTAACTCAGATTGCTAATCCAAAATACCTCCAAGCATTTAATTAAAAAATTTCTCCCCTTTTAAAGCAGTTGCTACATGGCGAGTTTTAATGATAGGTTCGTTCTCCTGATGAATACATATTACTCTGGTTAGTGTTAATGAGGGCCGCTTGCACAGAACAAGAAAGAGCTATTCCCATTGGACATTGCATTCAAATAAAGAATAATTGGGATATTTCTTTCCCCCCCATCCAATCTGCTGGTTTGTTGCATCTCTCCAGCCATTCTCAAGGAAGGGTTAAGTGCTGTGAAAGTGGCTATTACTCTCCTGTCATAACCTTTATCTGGGTTTTTAATACATAAACTCCTTCAGTCTAGCTCTCCTCCCTGCCCTCTTCTTGCTGTCTCCCCCCAACAACTACCTTTGAAAATGTAGGACTCTTTAGAAAACTCTGGGCAGAAGGAAGAGGTGGTCCAGAGGAAGGAGAAGGAAAACGAAGGGCCAACGTGTCACCCAAGATATACCTATGGCCCTGAGTTTAAGGTCATATTCCCCCCCCCATTTCAAAACAGTCAATCAGTTCTGACAAGAGAAATCTATCTCCTGATAGTCCACTGGATGTAGAAGAGAAAGGAAAGGCCAGAGAGATGGAGGGGAGGTAGAGAAGGAAAGAGCAGTAACAGAAGTAATGGGAATAGCAAAAGGGAAGGGGGGGGGAGGAAAGGTAGCTCCAGCCACTCCTGCCTTTACTCCTGTCCACCTTATGGCCTCCTGAGCTTGGAAAAACTCCTTTTTTGACCGGCAACATGCACCAGCACCCGGACAGCAAGTCATATGGCAAGTTGTTGTGGTCAAGTACCTCTTGCGTACATGTTAAGCATCCCTCTGAGACAGATGTGAGTGTGTGGAACAGGGAGTTGAATGTTCCAATGGAGGATATATAAAAGTGCCAGCAGAAGACATGCAGGGACATCCTTGCACTTTTGATGCTTGTAAGTAAGCAAATGAACAGGGAGCTCCTTAAGCTCATACCTGGCTTACTTCTGCAATCCTACTCCAAGTAATTGGATGCAGTTTTTATTTGAGGTCACATGGAGACTTTACAGAGAGATGTTCACGGAATGACAGTTATGCAGAATATACTCAGGCATTTAATATAAGATGGGCAATGCTTTAACCACGTATTCACCATTACTCTAATTACATTTCTTCTAAAACCATTTTTTTCTGCATGAAACGTTCCTCACATCAAAGGTTCATGGACATATTGTACTCATGGCCATCTGAGAGACAAGGGTGTGGCTAGAATTGCTCAGACATATTTCATTTCTAATTTTTAGGGGATAAATCTTAACATAAGATTTGGAAGAACAGTGCTCTTTAAGGCAGTGGTCCCCAACCTTGGGCCTCCAGATGTTCTTGGAGTACAACTCCCAGAAGCCTTCACCACCACCTCTGCTGGCCAGGATTTCTGGGAGTTGAAGTTCAAGAACATCTGGAGGCCCAAGGTTGGGGACCACTGCTTTAGGGCATTGCACCACAGTTTCATGTGGAAATAAGTGCCGTTCTACTTGGCAGATTTCTTTCAACACTACCCATTATGTCCAAAAATATAACATCAACTGACAAACAAAATCTGCTTTCTTGACTTTCCTATGACAAAAATATAAATGTTGTTTAAGTGATTAGAGTGCAACCCAGAGCTAACTGATGTTAGGCAAAGTTCAGCGATGGCATGTTTTGGTTAAATTTTGCCTCGGAGTTACGCAATTTAAATGAGTTATGCAACTTAATGCATATGTAAAACCACTGAAGAATATTCTGGTCACTATTGGTTATGTGGCTGTATAAGAGCAACTGTGATATATGAACTCATACCGGCATTTTGGAGGCAAATATTGGCAAAAAAAAAAAGAAAAAGAAAAAAGAAAAAGAAAAAAAAAAAAAAAAGAAAGAAAAGAAAAAGAAAGTAAATTTCCAGTGCTGGCATTCTGTTAGATCCTGGTATAGTAATATTGGGATACTTGGAAGAACTGGATTTGAGATAGAAAACTGAGTTGAGTCAGCTACTAAAGAGTATTCAATTTTTAGTACTGCATAGGATGTGTTATTCTTTACAACTTGGTTTAATACATGACATAAAGAATGTCAAAATGGCGACAAACATTGGAAAAATTGTGGTGGTTTGTCGGTACTGGGGAAAAATACAGCTTGATTACAGTAGAATTTCACTAAAGGTGTGGTTGGACAGTGATGTAAGATCACTTTGGATCATGCTGGAAAAGTTCTTTTTTCGGGATGCCATAGTTAAGGAGACATCTTTAAAATGACCCTTCTTTCTACCCTTCTACATCCAATCCCAATTGCTTCAGCCCAGCTCCTAAAAACAGCAGCCCCACTTCAGGAATAAAAGGTCCAAAGTGGGCATGGAGCAGAGTCACACTGGTTCATGATCTCTTGAACATTGTCTAGTCACCAGAAGACAGATCAAACCAGATTGTGTCCTGGGTCCTCTAAAAAGTGTTCTAAATTACTATCTGATCATACCGTATGAAGTGTTTTAGGAAGTAAGCAAGGTGATGAGATAGTGAATGTATAAGGCTAATGGCTTTTGAGGTGTATGCAACTTTTACTCATTTCTTGTCTCTTTGCATTTAAAACTAAGGCACTGTATGATAATCCAGCTAATACAGTGGTGCCTCAATTTAGGAACTTAATTGGTTCTGGAATTCCGGCCGTAACTTGAAATGGTCGTAAGTCAAAGCACCATTTCCCATAGGAATCCATTGGAATGCAACTAATCCATTCTGGCTGCAAAAAAAATCATCAAAAAACCACAAAACACTGCAAGACCCATCGGAAATGCAATTAATCTGTTCCAGCTGAAGGGGGAAAAAAAAGAAAAGCAAAGCAAACAAACGGTGCACAACCCTTCGGAAATGCAAAAAAAGCAAAGCAGAAAGCAAACAAACCATGCAAGACCCATTTGAAATGACAAAACCCCCGAACAAACAATGCAAGACCCTTCAGAAATGCAAAAAAGCAGAAAGCAAACAAACCATGCAAGACCCATTTGAAATGGGGAAAAAACCCAAACAAACAATGCAAGACCCTTCGGAAATGCAAAAAAAGCAAAGCAGAAAGGAAACAAACAGTGCAAGACCCATCGGAAATTGGGAGGAAACCAAAAAAGCAAAGACTGCAAGACCCATCACAGCACAGAAACATAAACTTCCCAGCCCAAAGCCATACTGCAAAACCCACTCAGAACAGTTTTTAAAAAGTAGAAAGCGGCACCTTACCTTACCAGGCAGTCCGAAGCCTCCTCCGATGCACATTCCCTAACTGCTGGGGCAAAAGAGCTACAAAGAAGCAGCCTCGTCACCACCTACAGTTAGAAATTTGAATTCTCCACCTTTTTTCTCTTTTTCTGGTTGTAACTTGAAGCTCCGGCTGCAAGTTGAAGCAAAATTTTGCAGCCGGAGCTGGTCGTAACTCAAAATGGTCGTGTGTCAGGACGTTCATAAGTCGAGGCGCCACTGTACCACTGAAAAAAGAAGGCCTGCTTGAACTGGTCCCATGGTGTCAGATTCCTTTTGAAAGAAGAGTAGTGCTGTCCTCTGGAGATGCCGGCCACAGAGACTGGTGAAACGTTAGAAAGAACAACCTTCAGAACATGGCCAAAGAGCCCGAAAAACCCACAACAACCAAGAGTAGTATTCTTGGCTTCCATTTGCACAACATCAGAAGGAATGGCATATTAGGCTATTACCGTAAACACAACTCTGCAATTTTCATCTTTCCCATCTTCCCATTTACAATTTGTATCAAGGTTGCAAAAGGTGAGAAAGAGAGAGGCAATGAGAGAAATGAAAACAGATGCAGCAGTTTTCATTTCTGAAAGTACAATTCAAATTACAGTGTGAAATGACATACTGCATTATGCTCAGAGAGGTGTGTTATGAATACCTACCTACCACAGCTGGTCCTTGCATTGATGAGACTGCAGTGGTTGCCTCAGGCAGTGGATACTGGGAGATGACACCTCTAAACTAGCCTTAAGTGCGGCATGGGACGCTGTGCCATTGCTAGAATTGAAGTAAGTTTTAATTGCCAGTCTAGTCAACTCTTGTACATGGAATGGGAAGAAGCACTCTTTTGATCTTCACTTCTCTTGGGCCAATCTTGCTACTTGTCCTTTACCTTCACACATGCCTTGATCTGCTGCAGCATAATGTTGTGAGCCGCTTTGAGTCCCTTATTGGGAGAAATGTGGCATTAAAAAAAAACACCCTTCTTTTAAAGGCCTAGTATTTCAGGCAATATTACCTGAAAGTGAGCTGGTTTCACCAAGAACGGGCATCTTTATCCAGTTAGATGTGTGTGTCCTTGCTCCTGCCTCTTCCAACTACTTTCCCATCTAAAATAAGGACCTGTCAAGAACAATTTCCAGTTACCTGAGTTATTAACCTTCTCTAGTTCTCAGGGGGCAACAAAGGCTGTTCTTAACATTTTGGGAGGGCTTGGTAGCTTGCATATCTTTTTGACTGTACATGGTTTAACTTGTATCCTGTATTTTTGGTGCTCCTTTCCCTTCGGGGCTAGTAATGTGTTTGAAGCAACATGGAAGCACCACAGTGAAGAAAGCTTTCTTTCATGTTTACACACACAGTGTACCTGAGATGCTTGGAGAAACACCTAGCATCCCACCCCGTGAAGAAGTAATCTAGAGTATATTAAAATAAAAATATCAACATAGGATTGGACACTGCTTTGTACATAGAAGCATGCATTTGGGGACCTGGAGATCTTCTCATGAAATCGTGATAGTGGACAAAATCTGATTGCTTGCGATTTGATGAGGGGCTGAGTGAAACTGTTAGTTGTTTGCATAACATTTCAGAAGTGTTAAAAGTTCCTCTGGGGATTATGAGAGCATAACAATATTTTAAAATACATTATAACATTAACGTCAAAATGGTTTTCTTTTTTGGTCATTTTTCTCTAATTACTTCTAAAGTGTTGGGGTTTTAGGGTCATTTGGGGGATGACTGTTGCCACTATGATGATCCCTCCCACCATGTTTTAGGGTTAAAAGATTGAAACTTACTTAAAAAGCAAAACAGTCAAGTAAATGCCAACATATTAATTATCCTGATTCTTATTCTTAAATAACAAACAAACACTAACATGTTAGCTTTGGAAAATAATACTCCAAGCTCTGTTTTCTGTCAAAACATTTGTGGAGAAGAGTGGGATAAGAATAATTGAATGTATAAAGGCATACATGATGGAGGAAAACACAGACAGGATACCTTGCATCAGAATGCAGACGGGAGACACATTCAGACATAAAAGACGACATCCTTATTTGAGACATATATGAGCTTATTAGTATCCAGTCCTTTAGTAGTTATTAAAAATCTCCTTAGAAAACCTGCCTTACAGTGTGAGCATATAAGAGTTCTGTCAGCTCCTGTATTTGACCCATTCCTATGGATGGAGGAAGTGCACAGAGCTTGAACTACAACAAAGAGCCAAGCTGCAACCACACTTACTAGAAGGGCTGAAGTTGCTTCTCAGGGATTTTGGTCATTTCACACGATGCAAGCACTGGTGCAAAAGTCCACATTGGTGCCATCTCCATTCTACTGACAGCAGTGGGTCAGGGCTCAACATATGGCAAAAATGGAGCTTCGGCAGCTGGCCCTCAGGCAAGAACAGCGTCACTGCCTGGCTATTGCTAAGGAGGTTTCCCAGCCACCTTGGCACTGACTGGCTGGCGACGTTGCTTTTGTTGGAGAGAGGGCAACTCCAGTGGTTCCTTTCCCCCACATGGCAAGTAGGCAACACTGTCCCGACCACGGGCTATCAGCAGTGGCAGCGGGAAGCCTAACAGTGCTCACTCACCTGTGAGATGGGGATTGCTCCACCTCCTTCTTTAATGAGAGGAGTCAAAGCAAGGCATGTGAGATAGGCAGTTTCACACCTGTTTTCAAATAACTCTGTTAGAAACTTACTGCTGGTTGCTGGAAACATATAGTTCCTTCCCCAGTATTTGCACATCATAAGCTAAAAAAGCTGTCGTTGTGCAAGTGTTTCATGAGAGAGAGGGGAAAGGGAGACAGACAGACAGACAGACAGACAGACAGACAGACAGACAGGGAATTGTTGCCTTGATAGGCATAAGGGTGATGCTAGCTTTGTTATGCCAACAGTATATCTACCTAGACCACAAATGTATCACAATTGTGATAAACAGTTTAGCATTTATTTAGGAATAAAAGGTCTGAAAAAGAATACTATCCCATTTTATTTGAAAATTCAAACACTGGATGACAGAACTAGGACTAGGGGTTTGTTAACTGGGTGTTTCAGACAAACGGACAGATGGAAACGCAATACAACAAAGCTTTATAAAATGTAAACCCACGTACTGTCAGGAAGGGTGGAGGAAGGAGAGTTCTGAAGTTGCAGATTGCCTCCCTTTCACTTGCTGTTTGGATTTATTTATTTATTTACTTTAAGAGGGGAATGCTTTGCGAACTCAAGTCCATTACCAGAATGAATGGATTCAATATCTGTGCAATGATGTGTTAAAAATGAAAGAAACATCATTAAATGTCAGAGATGTTATTAACACATTTTACTTCTTACCCGAATGAAACAGGCATTATCTCACCAGGTAGCGCGCAAACCACTTGCTGTTTGCTAGCTTGACTTGCTGGTTGGGCTGTCCCCGGGAGGCAGCAGACAATGCTGGTAATAGCCATGTTTGCATGGATTTCCAGGCTCAGCTTTCCTCCGTGCACTCATATGGCCTCAACCAGTGTTACAGAAAAATGGCAAAAAGCACTTGCTATGCAGAGAACCTGCTGGTTGTCTATTTAGACCTGCATTAGAAAATCATGATTTTTTTGTGCAAATGCAGATCAGAACTTTCTCTCTGCTTCCCCCCCCACGACCATTTTGGCAGGGCATAATGGCGTGAATCTGAAGATCAGCTGCTGGAAAATAGATCTTTCGTTGGTTACCATCTCTCTCTCTCTCTCATACTTTTCCTACTATGCAATTGCTTGCATCTGAGCTTAAAGAAATCACTCTTTTCCCCAACTGTCTGAGACAAAGAAAGTGGCCTAGCTTTAAATAAACTTCCCAGCCTCCTTGACTTCCCAGTGGGATAACAGCATAGCCCTCCACTGTTATTCACAACAGTTGGTTGTTGCCTTTCCTAATGATGAACAGAAACTAGGCATCAGCTATGGCTGTTACAATCCCCTGGGCTGCTCTTTGGGTTTCCGATTGATCATGAGCCAGTTTTATGTCGCAATAGCAAAAAAGGAAGATGAAAAAAGCCCTGCTTTTGGTAGGGTGGTAAAGTATATGCTTTTCACACATCTTTAGTCCCTAGCATTGCCATTTAAAAGAGATAGCTACGGATGGAGAAGACTCCTGCCAATCAAAACAGACTGTACTGGACCAAGTGGGCAGACAAAATCTTGACTTAGCAGAAAATACCTCCTCAATTCCTAACCTCTTAGGGCACAATCCCAAACATGTGTGGTCAAAAGTAAACTCTCTGGATTCAATGGCAATCAATGTTGTGAATATGTGGATTTGTAGTGCTGTGTTAATGGGGACTAGGCAAAAGACAACACAGAAGGGAATGGAACAGGGATTTCTTAATAAAAATTGATGCTAAAATCAGTGGGATGTGCTGGACAAATACCAAACAATATTTGGTAATATTTACAGCCAGATTTATATGTGAGGTATGTGTTCTTCTTCTTCCTCCTCCTTCTCCTGGTGTAAACTAGACAACTAGACATGTTACACCTGAAAGGCCATTCCAGAACTCAGACCAGGCAAAATGTATGGCAAAGAGCAGGTCTGAGTGCATGTAGCTCTGTGCCACTGACACTGTATGTGGCTTGAATATTCCTGTGTATTAAAGTAAAAGCAGTGCAGTTCTTCCATCTCCCCACAGAGTGTGATGATGACCATGTCTACTATCTGTATGCACAAATGTCCAGTTCATACGTATCACCGAATAAGCCCACTTTATATACCAATCCCAAGGAAGTATGGTACAGATGCAAATAAGGCTCATTCTTTAAAAAAGAAATCAATGTTTTAGACAAAATTAATACATGTTCTATGACAACCTAGTTTGTAGATACTTTTGTTTAGGACTGTAGCAGGATGGCCCTATCCACTTACACTCTGAGCATGAAAATGTTCTGTTCTTGTGTTGGCCCAAGTGGAAGGATTTTTGGAACAAGTCACTAATGAGTGCTTTGATTATCTTGTGTTTATGTTGGAAAACCAGCTTGGGCCAGGAATTCTGCAGGTTATTGGAATGTCCCACCTGTCAGCCCATCAGGAAAAGAGAGAGAGAGAGGTGGGAATGGAAGCATGGCGCCTTCAAGAGTGTCCTTCAGTCTTTAGCTGGAAGCAGGCAGATGGATGCACTATATGGAGTAGAAATGAGAGGAAGTAAATCTGGAGAGCCAGAGAAGGAAGGGAAGGCTACATTTACGTCCTTGCGGGAGAGAGTCTAACACCTGCAACCTTGGAAATGGGAAGTTTTCAGGCATTGCTTCCTGTCATATTCCAAAAGGAAATGTTGCTGCTTTCAACTTCCAAAGTTATGTGTGTATTTGACATCTAGGACTCCTGCATCTACCAAGAGGTTTCTACTATGTGGCAGAAAGAAATAGTTTTGAGAGAAATGACATAAATCCATTTATTACAGCTGGAATATCTTTCCCCTTCTGGCAGAGGAGATAAACTGCCACTAAAGTGATACAAGACGTGTTTGATTATTTCATTGGATCAAATATATCACGCTGTTGCAAAATCCCTCCACTTTCAAGTTGAAATTAAATAATTTTAACCATGACCATAAGACATTATCGTTTGCATATATTTCCTCTCCAAGGAGACGTTTGATGTTACGTAATGCTTAAGTATTTAATTGTTCTTCACATCACTGAAACATCAAATAATAAGCAAAATGGATAGGACTTGCCAGTAAGATTGCAGTGATTGACTAATTTATCCGACAAGGGCAGGAATGAACAAGGATGAAAACATGCACAGGAGACTGACCTAGAAATCTGAGAAATCCAATATTTAGTTGGTTTCTTTTTGTACCCTTGGTAAAGCAAAGACATTATGTTTGGGGTGCATGTTTTTTCAGCAGACTATAAGAGTTGTGTATAGTCCAATTGCCTAATAGATGAAAGATGGAAAAATTAGACTTTGGGTCTACAGTTCCTGAATATCGCAAGAACTATGGCCACTCCACTGTTGGATGAAGGTGTGATTATGAAAACATCAGTTGGGCTGGTGAACAATCATTGATGTACCGACAGCGGATTATTTGACTACAGTAATATAGAAAATAAGGTTGGGGGAGACACGGCAAGTCCCATCTCAAATAGGAAATCCATGTATAGTCTTTTGTGTCCAGAAAGGCTGAGTAGACAGTTTGAATGTAAAGGCAGTCCAGAACTTAAGTATTTATACCTACCACCTTAGGTCTAATTGCCTAAGGTGGTAGATATAAATGCTCCAGCCTGTGGTTCTGTGGCTCACCACACTTGGTGCCAGACCATGGATCTTAAGGTCCTCAATGCAAATCTGGTAGCTTCTGAAAAAGCTGTCTTATATCTAGACCACATAGATCACCTGAGGGGGAGAGACACCATTTTCTCCTCTTGTGGCTACCCAAAAATGCAAGAAGAAATTACTTAGAAGTGTAAAAAAGAAAAGAAAGAAAGGAAGAAAAGGATAGGGGAAGGAAGAATATGTGCAATGCACACTTTAATTTTTTAAAATCACTTCCTCAAGATGTACAAAGCGAGCTTGAATTCCCTGATGAGAACAATTCATCTTTTCTTCCTCCTATTTCTGCAACTTTGTGGAAATTGATGCACATACTTGTTAGTCAAACATTCTCTGTGGTGGTTTATAAGCAATGCTGTCCTATATTTTCAAGGAGCTCTTCCTTTATTTCTCATGGAGATTATGCCATTATGGGCAATAAACATGGAATCAACATTCTGAAAAAGTCCTTTACAATTTTCTAGCCACGAGGCTATTTCTCTTACTCCCATCCTCCACAAAATCAACTCAGAGCAATAAATATTTCCGATTTTCCTACTATACAACTACAAAGAACGAGTTTCTTCTGTCTTATTTTGTTCCATCTTGATGCCCACAACTTCAAACCCAGGAAAACAAAACTCAATCTATTCCCAGTTAATTCACTCCTTTCTGGCCCATTTTTCTGGGGATGCTGTTGCTGAAGCTCTTTGCGGTGGATGTCTACGTGAGCTAATGCTGTGTGATGTGCAAACACCAAGGCACCATTATCTGATGCTTCTGTGTCGGGAAGAGTTAAATCTTTTTTGACAATTCAATAGTTCCCTTTGGGTTTTCACAAATGGCACCTGTTGTTGAAGTCAATAGAGCTTACAATTTAATTTCATCTGCCTGCAAACAATCTCTCTCATTAGGGGGTGAAATGATGATAGAATTCACTGAGGCATGCCGTTTCACTTTCCACAGGGCACTACGTAAGTACAGTCATCATTTCCAACAAAGGGAGGCACAATTATCCTGGAAACCGATTGTAAGGAAGACAGAATCTGCAGGGGAAAAAAAACAGGAGCAAAATGGAAAGTCAGGCACTGCAATTTCACTACATTTGTTGTTCAATGCCAATTTGCGGTCTAATTATTGTGTTTAACAGGATCTGGAAGTGTAGCAGTCCAAATGACAGGTAAATGGCTCCC